>NW_025206321.1:0-5875 GCF_004010195.1 Chiloscyllium plagiosum | reverse complement strand
AGACTTACCAGGGACACCAACGAAAGCCAGGATTGGATAATAAAAATATTGAATAATGAAAAGTGCATATTTGATCCGCCACCATAAGGGTTTTCGATCATAATATTTAGAAAGAAGCCAAACATCCCTGTATAAACTCCTGTCCATACTTGAGGCATTCCAGTCTAATGTTCTCAGATTGTGATCCATTGCTGTAACATTCCAGTCTAATGTTCTCAGATTCTGACTCATTGTTGGAACATTCCAGACACTTGTGTTCAGATTCTGATCTCTCCTCACTGCATCTCTTGAGCTGCCGATCCCTGTTAATGCTGTCGGTGGTGCTCCCACTCATACTATGGAAAAGCACATTCAAAGGAACCCATTTATTATTAAAAGATGGAACTCCTCCACTGGGATAATTAAATTCCATGGAGATTGGCATTAATCACAGTTACTAAACAAACAGGCTTAGTTAATTCCTTCCTTATGTAATTTTTACTATCCCAATAAAAGGGAACATTTACTCAGTCTGGGTAGAATAGATGGGCGTTGCTTAGGGATGGACCATAAATCTTTCAAACTTCTTCTTCTTTCTTCCGTGTATGTGGCAATAGTGCAGGAACACTGCAGGACTCTTTATATTACATACTGTTTGTAAAGGAAGATAGAGATAAATAAACAGGCCAGCTGCATAAGGTGACCAGTGGGGACACTTCCTTAGACAATAAATCAATGTACACTATTTATTGCCCATTGGCGTTGTGCAGTGCTGCTCCTTGTGACATCATTCAGAGTATTGAGACTGCTGCTCAGGAACAGGAGAAGGTGATTCTGTCCCCGTATGTCTGTCAGAGAGGGACAGGAGGAGACCGTCAGCCTATCGACCCTGTTACAGATGGGCAGTGGGAGGCCATAAATCCCCTTAGGTCTGTTGCAGAGGGATAGGAGGAGACAATTCAGCCTCTCGGGTCTGTTGCAAATGAACAGAAGGAGACAATTCAGCCTATCGGGTCTGTTGCAAATGGACAGAAGGAGACCATTCAGCCTCTCGGGTCTGTTGCAGAGGGTCAGGAGGTGGCCATTCAGCCTATTGAGTCTGTTCCAGTGGGACAGAGGGAGCCCATTCTGCTTCGTGAGCCTGTTATTCAGTAACTACCGCTTTTAAAATACTTATGGAGAAGAACAGTCCTGACATAAATGGTAGAGTTCTAAATTGAATCAGGCCAAATTTGAACGTTTTATATGGGCAATGTCAAAAGCTGCTTGGGAGGAGCTCGTGGCAGGAAAGTGGGAGGCCTTCACAAATGAGATTACAGAGTCTAGATAGAGTATGTTTCGGTTCATGAGCAATGCAAGGCTGGTCGGGAATTCTGGATGGCGAGCGGAATTGAGGTTCTTTTTAAGAAAAAGACGGAAGCATATGATAGGTACAGACACTAGGGATCGAGTAAATCCATCGAGGAGTACCAGGGTTGTAGGCTAATACTCAAGAGGAAAATCAGGAGGGTAAACTGGGGGCATAAGATATCTTTCGAAAATAAGGTAAGGGACAATCCAAAGAATTGCTACCAAGACATTGAGGTCAAAAGAGTATCTAGGGAGAGGACAGGGCCCTTTAAACATCAGCAAAGTGACCTATGTGTGGAACTACAGGAGATTGGTGAAATGCTACATCAATATTTTGCATCAGTACTTCCTGTCGAGTAGGATATGGAAGGTAGAGAACTTGGGGAAATGAATAGTGATATCTTGAAAAGTGTCCATATTACAGAAGATGAGTAGCTTGCCATATTAAAATGCATTAAGGTGCATAACCCCCTCTGACCTTTTATGCGACTCTTCGATCTTGGAAGTAAGTACAATGAAGGACACATAGGTTAGTCTGATCTTAGAGGAGGAGAAACTGCCGGCACAACATTATCAGTTGAAGAGCCTATACCGTGCTGCACTGTTCTGTGTTCTATGACCTGATCAGGTGTACCCCAGAATCTGTTGGGAAGCTCGGGAATCCATTGTTTGATATCTAGCTGAGATATTTTTATCATGGACAGCCACAGGTAAGGTTGTTCCATTGTTTAAGAACTGTAAATAAGGAAAAGTGAGGAAACTATAGACCGGTGGGCCTGATGTCATTAGTGGGTAAGTTGTTGGAGGGGATTCTGAGGGACAGGATTTACTTGTGTTTGGAAAGGTAAATTCCAATTAGCGATAGTCAACAAGACTTTGCGTGTGAGAAATCTTGTCTCAATAATTTGATTTAGTTTATTGAAGAAGTGACAAATACGATTGATGAAGGCACACAAATAGAACTGTGGAATAGAAACATGGACTTTAATAAGGCATTCAAAAAGGTTCCACGTGGTAAACTGTTAAGCATGGTTTGATCGCATGAAATATAGGGAGAGTTGTAGATAATTCGCTCGAAGATAAGAGATGAAGGTAATGCTGGTGCAGCATACTTTATTTGGACTGGAGGCCTGTGACCAACAGTGTACCACAAGGATCCAATGGATTTTGTCATTTATGTAAATGATTTGGATGTGAATATAAGTAGGAATGGTTAGTGAGTTTACAGATAACACCAAAATTGGTGAGGGAGTGGACAGTAAAGATGGTTAACTCAGAGTAAGACGGGACACTGATAAGATGAGACAAAGGGCCGAGGAGTGGCTGATGAGGAGTGAACAGTCAAACGGATGGTGTAACATTTCTCTGAGCAAAATTGCGTCAGCACTTGTAGGCAGGACCCTGGGAAGTGTGTCCAAACACAGACAGCTAAATAGAAACTATAGAAACCATGCAGTGTGGAAACAGGCCATTTGGCCCATATAGTCCACACTGACCCTCCAGATAACATGCTGACCAACACACCCATACGTTACCCCAGTAACTCTACGTTTCCCTTAGACAATCCACTTAACCTGCATATCCCTGGATACGGTGGGACAGTTTAGTGAGGCCACTGAACCTATCCTGTGCATTTTTAGACTGTGGGTGGAAAACCAAGCACCCGAAGGAAACCCACACAAACACGGCAAGAAATTGCAAACTCCGCACAGAGTGTCACCAAAGGATCGAATCGAACCCAGGTCATTGGTGTCCTAACGCAGTATTGAGAGCCGCTTTGCCACCAAACGACCATCAGAGGGGGTGACTGATTTCTCCCGCTTTCTCTGGATCTGTCACATCAGATGATGTCAAATTCCAGCGTGGTGTCTCTGTCAAGCCCTCCTTTACCTTCACCCCAGGATTCATATTCCAATGGACAGGGCCTTAAGCTGTGACTGACACATTGCCTGCACATCTGCTCTCACCCCTTCCCCTCCTTTCCAGATCAAGTGTTCCATTAATACTGCAGCATGCAAGATAATTGCTGATCTAAAATAAAACAAAGAGCTGTATACTCTGGAGATCGCTAAACTGTACTGTTCTGATGACGACTCCCCAGATTTGAAACATTGACTCTGCTCTCTTCTGGCAAAGGATTTCGAGAAAGTGACAACTGTAAATGCAGTAAATTCTAAAGTGAATTCCTGATGAACGGTTTCTGACTGAAACATAATCTTTCCTGCTCCTCGGATTCTGCCTGACCTGCTGTTCTCTTCGGGGACCACACTTTTCGACTTTCTTCCTTCAGCTGCAACCAGACCCGTTGAGTTTTTCCTGCAAATTCTTGGGTATCTAATTTCCTGTCTATAACATAAACAAAGATTTCCCTGCAGTATTGACTTCCATGCACATCTTCCACCAGCGTTTGCTTCTCCTTCTTGGTTCTAAGCTGCAGTCAAACGTTCTGTATAAACTGAGCACCGTGGTGAGATGAATGGTAGATTCAGCGAGATTTTTCTTGAGACCTTTCTTGATGTTACAAAATCTCGCTGTATTTTGTTCGAAAAACGCATGGATCAGAAAGGCTGAGAAGGATATGGGCCAAGTACAGGGATATGGAGTGAATGTGGACCGAATATCATGAAAAGATATGTTCACAGGTTTCAGAACTCTGAATATAGACATGTCGATAGCATCTGGCAACATCAACCAACATTACCAGGAATGCTGGGTGAATGGGATATTGGTGTGAGTTCAGATGATGGAGAGTTTTGCATGAGGATTTGTTCTGCAAATTTATGTCTGGGAGTGGGATCTGCAGAGTCTTTGACTCTGGGCTGAATCTAACACTAATTTCTCTCAGTGTCATTTTAGTGACAGAGGTTATGTCTGTATGAGACTGAGCTAGTTTCCTGGTGTTATCTGATCGAACTCACTTCATTACCTACTCACCCACCGCATGGTGTCCCTGTCATTCAATGCTAGACTGATTGTCCCACTCATCATGGTTCGAGGTACTCACCATCGCCGGAAATCCCTGGATATTCCGTGATCCATGGCACTAATGCCAAAAATAAGGGCCAGTGGGCAAATAATTGAGCTTTCTCAGTACGGAGCTGCCCTGTCCAGTTTAGGCCGAGCATGGCAGATAAGACAATACATAATAGACAATAGACAATAGGCACAGGAGTAGGCCATTCGGCCCTTCGAGCCAGCACCAACATTCATTATGATTATGGCTGATTATCCACAATCAGTATCCTGTACCTGCCTAATTCCCGTGACCCTTGATTCCACCATCTTTAAGAGCTCTATGCATCCATAAGGGGTATTTACACTACGTGTTTGTCGACAGGGGCAATGATGTCCTGGTGGACGGGGTAGTAGAGAGGGTGACCATTCTCTTCTCAAAGGGAGCCACACCACCAGACCCACCAAGCTCAACCACCCAGCTCAGTGCAGTATCTGTGGTCTGAAGAAATGTCCAGCAATAGAGGACAAGCATCAATAGCCTTCTGTATTCTGTCAGAACAAGGCTCATGCTCCAACATTCTCACTGCTGCAGTCAGCACACCCCACTCCTCTCTCTCTCTCTCTCTCGCTCTAGCCTTTGTTATACCCCCACAAATTTATAGAATGCTCTGGAGAGTGCTGATTATGGAATATTCCAGATAACGTTCCAAACAATTCCCAGTTTCAGGAGAATGACAGTGCAGAAGTGTGGAAAACATGAGGGGAAGGAATAGCGTGTCTTTTTTTTAAATTAAAATTGCATGCACACGAAATTGAAATCCAACATGAGGCCGTTCCGTACTTCAAACGTTCTCTACCATTTAATACGACCGGGAGTGATCTAACTGTCTCCTGAGCTCAATGTTACAGCAACTTTCAGTCCTTCAGCCTTCGGCTTCCTGTCACTGACCAGATGACACTCAGACAGTTTTATCCGGGGTTTCCTCAAGCATGTGTTCCTTAGGCATTTCCCATGGGGGCAGACTCTCCTACCAACATGGGCGGCACGGTGGTTAGCACTGCTGCCTCACAGCGCCAGAGGTTCAATTCCCGCCTCAGGCGACTGACTGTGTGGAGTTTGTATGTTCTCGCTGTGTCTGCTCCGGTTTCCTCCCACAGTCGAAAGATGTGCGGGTCAGGTGAATTGGCCATGCTAAATTGCCCGTAGTGTTAGGTAAGAGATAAATGTATGAGTCGGTGTGGACTTGTTGGGCCGAAGGGCCTGTTTCCACACTGTAAGTAATCTAATATGTCCCATCAGCTTTGTATTGTCATGCTTCACACAGACCAATCAGAAATATACTGTTATTTAATAGTTGTCGATATCTTAACACAATTATTACTCTGGTTATTTTGCTTGTGTCACCTTATTACATTCAGCTCAGGATAGCATCTAAACACTTGTTTCCACAATTTCCAGCAGAAAACATTTGTATCCTCAGCTGGTACCCTGCCTGGTACCTGAATTGTACCTTTTTCCTTGTTATGAAAGTTTCTCTTGCCCTTTGTCTGTGATTGCTTCTGTCTGAAACAGTTACACAGGCCCCCACAC
>NW_025206320.1:3683-11461 GCF_004010195.1 Chiloscyllium plagiosum | reverse complement strand
CCAATCACTTTCAAAACGTTGAAGTGACAATGCTTTTGAATCCTGACATTGTGTATGTTATTCTGATCGCCAAAAGAGTTACATCCATGTTGTTTGTTCGATACAAAATAAAATGTACATTCTTTATTTCTGTGTTTGAAAATCTTGACAGGAGTTTATATTATAGGTCTATAAATATAGAATCAATCTAATTCTTTTCAGAGATTATAGTTCAGTTGAATAATCATAGTTGACATCTGAAATTTGCCCAATTCACGAAACATAGCAAACATCTGATTAATACATGGGTCACCCAACAGATTGTATCTGAAGAAAACAGCAGCAAATGACAAGTCAAGAATCATTTAATATCGTAACTTGGCGGAGCCTGCGTGGTGTAGGACACGACACATATTTTACTGACATTCAGGTGAATGTAACAATGAATAACATAACTGGTAGTTTTGGGCTAACGCCCCTCCCCAGCCTCCAAATCTCACACACATCACTCCCTCACACATTCAACAATTGATAAGAATCCACAGGCTGGGTGAAACATAAAACACAGATCGGAACAACACAGTACAGACCCTTCAACTCTTGACGTCCTGCTGAACTTTTATTTTCCTCAAAGACCAGACTAACTGACATACCCTTCCTGTGCCTATCCAATGCACTTAAATATCCCTAATGCAGCTGACTCTATTCAGCACCCACCACTCTCTGTGTAAAGAACCTGCCTGCGATATCTCTTCAAACTTTCTTCCAATCACCTTAAAATTATGCCCGCTCGGGATAGCCGTTTCCACCCTGCGAGAAAGTCTCTGGCTACCCATTCTACCTATGCCTCTCATCATCTTATACATCTCTATCAAGTCAACTCCTATTCTTCATTGATCCAAGGAGAAAAGCCCTAGCTCCCTCAACTTTTCTTTGTAAGACATGCCCTCCAGTCCAGGCAGCATCCTGGTAAATCTCCCTGGCACCCTCTCCAAAGACTCAACATCTTCGCAGTAATGAGGGAACTAGAACTGAACACAACATTCTAACTGTAGTCTCACCACAGCTTTTTGGCGCTGCAGCATAACCTTGCGGCCCTTAAGCTCAATCCCTGGCTAATGAAAAAAAACGTACATCTTAATAACCTTATCAACTTGAGTGACAACTCTGAGCGTCCTATGATATGGAACACTTGACTCCCATGGTCCTCCACACTGCCAATAATCCTGCTTTTAACCTTGTATTCTGCATTCAAATTCGACCTTCCAAAATGAATCACTTCACACTTATCCAGGTTGAACTCCATCTGTCATTTACCATCCCAGTTCTGCATCCTGTCAATGTCCAATTACAACCTACAACAGCTCTCCACACTATCCATAACTCCACCATCTTTGTTACATCGTAAAACTTACTAAAGCATCCTTTCACTTTATCATCCAAGTCATTTGCAAAGATCACAAAGAACAGCAGCCCCACAATCAATTCCTGAAGAACACCACTGGTCACCAAGCTCCAGGCTGAATACTTTCCATGTTCTACCGCCATCGGTTTTCTACAGGCTAGACAATTTTGTATCCACACAGACAGATTTCCCTGTTTCCCTGTATCCCATGCCTCCTTACTTTCAGAATGGGCCGACATGATGGTAACTTATCAACCAACTTGCTAAAATCCATGTACATCACACCCATGCTCTACCTTCATCAATGTGTTTGATCGCATCCTGAAAGAATTCACTAAGTTGTGTGAGGCATGACATGCCCGTCAAAAAGCCATGCTGACTATCTCTAATCAAACTATGATTTTCCAAGTAATCATAAATTATGTCTCTCAGAATCCTTTCCAATACTTTGCCCAATGCAGAAGTAAGACTGACTGGCCTGTATTTCGCAGGATTATCCCTATTGACTTTCCTGAACAAGGGAATAACTTTTTCCACCATCCGATCATCAAGCAGTACTTCAGTGGACAGTGGGGACACAAAGATCATCGCCTAAGGCGCAGCAATCTCTTCCCTCAATTCCTCTGGTAACCCTGGGTGCTTCCTGTCTGGTCCAGGGGAATTACCTATCCTTATGTTTGTACTTCAATCAGTCTGTACCTCACCTCACTTTGTCTACTCCCTTTACAACCAACTGATTGCTTTCCATTTCAGGGCGATATACAGTGCTGCCCTCCTGAGCAAGTACAGTTCCAAATATTCAATGATTCATGGAATGGAAAGAATTCTGAACATACCAATGCCTTCCTGATGAAGGGATTATGCCCAAATCTTTCACTCTCTTGATCCTCAGATGCTGCTTGACTCGCTGTGCTTTACAAGCACTCCACTTTTCGAATCTGATCTCCAGCATCTGCAGTCCTCACTTTCTCCATTACTGAGGGCTGACCCCTCTGCACACTGATCACGGAACTAGTCAGCAGGAATTCATTGTATGTGGAGCTGACTGTTCTGTTCTGGAACGTTGCATTTGATTAACACATTAATTATAAAATAAATTAAAATTCTACAATTATTCATTCAGTGCCAGTTACATTTTTTAGTTCATGGAATGGCAGCTTGATAACAAAAAGTAAATGACTGAAGAACTCTGAGGTACAGAGTATTCCAGGTCCTATATTCCAGGCTGGATGTCATTTACCTTAAAGCTGAGAATATTATCGGACCGACAGATTTGAGAAGGGAACGAGGTGACACGGGGAAGTGGACATTTTTGCCATCAAGGAGATGTGTTTGAGGGAGGTCAGGGCTGACAACCCAATATTCTGTATTACAAGAACTATAGGCAGCACAGAAGAGGGGTAAAATGAAGGTGATGTTGCTTTTATTAATTATGGAGTTAATGACTGTAGTATGGACGGAAGATATCTTTGAAGGGTATTCAAATGACGCTTTGTGGGTTGAAGTTAGGATCAAAACAATGACAGTCACACTCCTGGGGATATAGTATAGACTCTAGATAAAAGAAAATACAGGAGCAGATATATAACCAATTCACTGAGGTGAGTAAATACAACAATAGGATTATTATATTCAGGCATTTTAATTCTAAACATTCATTCGGGCAGTGATAGCATTTTTTAAAGAAGGGAACGATGTCTTGACGCTTATTCTAGAAAGCTCCTTATGTTAACATGCAACAGATACAACGATGAGCGGGGCAGTGCTGGGCCTCGCTGTGGAGAATGAAGCCAGTTAGGTGTTGTCGGCAGGATTGGGAGAGCATTGCATGACCAGTGACTGTGAGTCAAGGATTTTTAGCGTGTTAAGGAAAACACCAAAAGAAAAAGGTTAGAAAAATAACAATAATTTGGATGAGGGAGGCAGATCTTTTCAAAACAAAGACAGGATCTGGCCACAGTACAGTTACTTCTGGGTGAAACCTAACAGACCAGCGTGGTGGTGATTACATGTTCACAATGGAATTGATGAGAGTGTCACTACAGCATGTTACAACAAAGAAGAAATGTAGTAAAACAAGCCCGGAGAACATTGGATGTCTACAAATATTCAGAATGGAATTAAAAATGAAAGAGGAGGTTAAAGCAGGCATAAAGTAAGCAGGTCAATTGAGGTCCCAGAAGAGTAGAGACCGTGTTGGGCTAAACTCAAGAAAGTAAGTAGAATACCTAAAGTGGTGGGCGGGAGGGGGGCGGGGAACCGAAATAAAAACGTTAGTGGGCAATGTTTTCAAGAATTTAAAGACATTTTATCGGTTTATTAAGGGTAAGAGGGTAACAAGAGAAAAAATAGGAAGTATTAAGATCCGAGGAGGCAACGTGTGCATAGAGTCAGAGAACATGTCCAACACGTATTACGTATCGGTCTTCACTTTGAATAAGCAGTTCCTGTATGCAATGTCTGCTCCTGACAGTATGACCTTGAGCAAATTGACACAGAAGCTGAGGAAGAATTGGAAGTTGACGCAGGATAAAAAGTGGGAAAACCCCTAGATCAGGATGAACTGTATCTTAGACTGATGTGGACGATGAGGGAGGAGATTACAGGCTCTTAAAAATTTGTGTTTTTTTTTTCTTTTGCGTTGGCCACAGAGGTGGTATGATCGAACAGGACAACATCTAATGTAGGTTTAATTTCCACACAGAGTGCTAGAAAAAAAAACATGGGATTAAAGACAACCAAGTCTCACATCAATGGGAGGGAAACAATTTTACAAAATTGTGATGGCTGGTGAGGAATGATAACTAAATATCTTCAAGGCTGAGATAGACAGATTTTTAACAAGGGTTGCAGGGAAAACGCAGGAAAATAGAATGGAAGGGTATCAGAATAAATGTACCCTAATTGAAAGGAAAAGCAGAGTCAGCGAGCGGATGGACATACTATCGCTCGTATGTCTAATGGTAAACCTTTTCTAATAGCCTGTATTCACTGGAAAATCAGCATCTGTCCCTCAGGAGTGAGACACAGTTTGGAATGCAATCGATAGACTCAAGGAATTCATGAATGCAGTATTAACAGACAGAAAAGACCGGAGGACTGCGACAACGCGGATTGGCTGTCAGGGTGAATATGTGCATCAGTGCAGTCACCACTACTAGAAGCAAGACACCTCCAAGTCCAAGCAAGGGTCTGGTGTTAATGAGCGCTGAAGACCCAAATAATACACCATTGTATTGTCTCCCTCCAAAGGTAAATGTGGAGTGGTCTATTGACGTGCTGTAAATTGCAGAGTAGGTAGTAATGCTTTGGTTCCAGACGCTTCAGTGAGCAGCAGCGCAGCAAAAAGTGCAGGTAAGCTCAAGTAAAGTCTTTTTAACGCTGGTCTGACAGCAGTTGAGATTGCAGCTAGGGCAGTTGAATGTTTCCCGTGCGGGATGTGGGAGCTCAGGGAGATTTCCACCATCCCTGATGACTACACGTGTGGGCAGTCCAACCAGCTGCAGCTCCTGGGATACCGTTTTCAGGAACTGGTCCTGGCTGCTCTACGGATCATCCAAGATACTGAGAACTTAATAGATAAGAGCTTTAATGAGATGATAACGCCCATGTCCCCCCTTAGCCACGTTTCTGTAAAAACTATAATATCCCAGTCCCATGTCAAGATCCACGCCCTGAGTTCATATGCATTACCTGTCAGCCCTGCTGCATTTAAATAAACGGAATTTATTTTCGTTCCTTGCTTCCTGTCGTGTTCCAGGCAGAGGGTAGCTGGGCGACCATCAGGAATGGCGAAGGGAGTAGGCAGAGAGTGCAGGAATCCCCTGTGGCCATTCCTCTCGAAACACAAGTATACCATTTTGGATACTGATTTTGTGTGTGGAGTGAGATGGGGGGTGGGTGTTGGGGAATAACCGTTCAGGGGAAAGCAGCAGTAGCCAGATTGGTTGCACTACGACTTGCTCTGGGAAGCAGCAGGATAGGATGAAGATAAACAGGGTCTTAGAGATAGGAGATTCGATTGTTAGGGGGACAGATCGGAGATTCTGCGGCCATAAATGGGAAACCAGGATGGTGTCAAGGTCCAGGATGTGTCTGAGTGGCTGCTGAATCTTCTCAGGGAGCGGGGTGGGGCGGGGGGCATGAGCTGGTAGAAGTCATTGTGCACGTTGTTACAAATGACACAGGTAGACACAGGAATGTGGTCCTACAGAGTGATTACTGAGAGCTAGGAGAAAAGTTAAAAACTGGGACCTTGACAGTTGTAATCTCCTGATAACTTCCAGGGTCATGAGATAGTGAAGGTAAGAATAGGAGGAGATGACAGATAAATATGTGACTAAAGAATTGGTGCAGGGGGAGGAATACAGATTTTTACATCATTGGGAGCTTTTCTGTGACAGGGTTGACCTGTTCAAGAGGGACTGGTGGCACATGAACTAGGGGGGTGGGGGGAAACCAATATCTTCGCAGACAGTTTTGCTTGTGGTACAAGGGATAGTTTAAACAAGATTGGCAGGAGGTGGTATCCTCAAGATCAGGGAGGCAAATGTGAGGCTGGAAGGAGAAACAGTATTCAGAATAGTACGTTGAAGAGACAGATCAGGCTGGAACACGACAGGGAGCAAGGAATGCCTGTTGATTAAGTTGCATTTATTTCACTGCAAAAGGACTAACAGGTAAGGCCGATGAATTCAGCGTGTGGATAGGAATCGTCGCTGGATAGATTAGCTATTACAGAAACATGGCTGAGATATGGATAGGACTGACAGCTTAATGTAACAGGGTAAAGTGCATTAGGAGGGACAGAGATAGTGGAAGGAGGGGAGGGGAGTTGCATTTCTGATTAAGGGGAGTATCACAGCAGTGATCAGAGATAAAATAACCAATGAATCATCCAGTGAGGCTTTTTGGGTGGAACTAAGAAAAAAGAAGGGGATGGTAACATGAATGGGGTTGTACTATAGGCCCCCAAATAGTCAACAGGAATTACAGGAACAATATATACAGATATTGAGGAGACGTGCAGGAACATTCGGGTTGTCATAATATGGGTTTTAATTTTTATAACACAGAGTGGAACTGCCAGAGCATTAAGGGATTTTATGGGATGGAATCAAGTAAGTGCGTAAGGAAAGTTTCCTCAAACAGTATATAGAGGGTCCTAATCGGGAAGGGGCAAAATGTGACCTAAACAATAGGTCAGGACAGGTGAGTGAGGTGACAGTAGATGTGCACTTTGGGACCAGTGACCATAGTTCTATTAATTTTAAAATAGCTATGGAGAGGAGAAAAAAAATCGGTCCACAGATTCAAGTTCTAAATTGGGACAAGATTAATTTTGATGGGCTCAGACAGGAGTTTGCAGGGGTTGATTGGAGTAGTCTGTTTGCAAGCAAAGGGAGCTCCAGCAAGTGGGAGTTTAAGATCTATATGTTCCTGTGAGGGTGAAAGGAAAGTTGACAGGAATGAGGAACCCTGAATTACAAGAGATGTTTATGAAATGACAAAACAAAATGTGGAGGCGTGGGTCAGGGAGAGGCATCTGAAATCAAGAAAATCCCTGGGGTTACACAGGGGATACAGGAGTTTACTGAAGAAGGAAATCAGGAGGGCGAATAGGGTGTATGAGGTAACCTTGCCTGAGAAGATCAGGGTGAATCCAAAGAGGTGCTTTAAGTATATTAACGGAAAAACATTAACTGGATAGAGATTAGGACCCCTCAAAGAACAAAGTGGATATGTGTTTGTAGTACCATAAGAGATAGGCAATGTCCTCGACAAATATTTCTCCTCTATGTTTACAGTGGGGAAAGACATGAATGCATGGGAATTTGAGGAAATTAGTGGTGAAGTCTTGGGGACAGTCCATATCACAGTAGAGGAGGTATTGGATGTACTAGAATGTTTGAAGTTGGATAAATCTCATGGGCCTTACCAGATATATCCAAGAACAGTGCAAGGGGCTAGAGAAGAATTTGCGGGGGCCCTGGCTGATAATTTTGATCATCAGTTCCCACAGGTGAGGTCCCAGAAGACTGAAAGATAGCAAATGTTGTGCCCTTATTAAAAAAGGACTGAAAAATAAAGCCTGGGAAAAACAGACCATTCATCTTAACATCTGTGGTAGGTAAATTACTTGAGAAGATTCTGAGGGATAAGATGTGCATGCATTTGGAAAACAGGGTTTGATTAGGAACAGTAGGCAAGGCATTTTGAGTGGAAGTTCATGCCTGACGAATTTCCTAAAACTCTTTCTGACGTGACCAGGAAGGTCGAGTAGGGCAGGCCGGTAGACGTCCAAACGTGTGGTGCTGGAAAATCACAGCAGGTAAGGCAGCATTCGACGGGCAAGAGAATTGACATTTCCGGCATAATTCCATCATAAGGAATG
>NW_025206320.1:0-2714 GCF_004010195.1 Chiloscyllium plagiosum | reverse complement strand
GGGACTGAGAGGATTGATCTCCACCAGCCACTTTGTGTTCTGAATGGGGAGTTTACAACTGATTCCCACTAGGTTCAATTTTATTCAGTCTCCTTGACACCTTGTTCAGTCATGGGGTAAAAACAAAGACTGCAGATGCTGGAAACCAGAGTCTAGATTAGAGTCGTGCTGGGAAAGCACGGCAGGTCAGGCAACATCCGAAGAGCAGGAAAATCGACGTTTCGGCCAAAAGCCCTTCATCAGGAACAGAGGCAGGGGCCCTGCGTAGTGCAGAGATAAATGAGAGGTGGGTGGAGGTGGGGAGAAAGTAGCATACAGTACGATAGGTAAATGAGGTTGGAGATGGAGCTTATAGGTCATGGAGGAGAGTGGGAGAAGATAGCAAACAGTCAAATGGGTGAATGGGGCTGGGGATGAAGGTGCTAGGTCAGAGGAGAGGGTGGAGTGGTTAGATGGAAAGAGGGATAGGCAGGTAGGACAGGTCATGGGGACGGTACTGAGATGGAAGTTTGGCACTGGTGTGAGGTAGGGGAAGGGGAAATGAGGAAACCAGTGAAGTCCAAATTGAAGCCGTGGGGTTGAAGTGTTCTGAGGCAGAAGATGAGGCGTTCTTCCTCCAGGCGTCTGGTGGTGAGCGAGCGGCGGTGGAGGACGCCCAGGACCTGCATGTCCTCGGCAGAGTGGGAGGGGGAGTTGAAATGTTGGGCCACAGGGCGGTGTGGTTTATTGGTGCGGGTGTCCCCGAGATGTTCCTTAAAGCGCTCTGCTAGGTGGTGTCCAGTCTCCCCAATGTAGAGGAGATGCTTCGGGAGCAACGGACGCAATAAATGATATATGTGAATGTGCAGATAAAACTTTGATGGATATGCAAGGTTCCTTTAGGGCCTTGGATGGAGATGAGAGAGGAGGTGTGGGCGCAGGTGGCACAGGAAGGTGCCAGGAAAGGAGGGTGGGTTGTTAGGGGACGTAGGTCTAACCCGGTAGTCACAGAGGGAACGGTCTTTGCGGAAAGTGGAAATGGCTGAGGAGGGAAATATAGCTCTGGTGGTGGGGTCCGTTTGGCGGTGGCGGAAATGTCGTCGGATGATTTGGAATATGCGAACGTTGGAAGTGCGGAAGGTGAGCACCAGGGGCGTTCTGTCCTTGTTACGGTTGGAGGGATGGAGTTTGAGGTGGAGGTGCGGGATGTGGATGAGGGCATCTTTAACCACGTGGGAAGGAAAATTGCCGTCTCTAAAGAAGGAGGCCATCTGGTGTGTTCTGTGGTGGAACTGGTCCTCCTGGGAGCAGATTCGGCGGAGGCAGAGGAATTGGGAATGCAGGATGGAATTTTTGCAGCAGGTTGGGCGGGAAAGAGATATAATCCAGGTAGCTATGGGACTCGGTAAAAATATCATTGTCAAGTCAGTCTTCATTAATGGAGATAGAGAGATCCAGGAATGGGAGGGAGGTGTCAGAGATGGCCCAAGTAAATTTAAGTTCGGGGTGGAATGTGTTGGTTAAGTTGATGAATTGCTCAACCTCCTCGCGAGAGCACGAGGTGGCGCCAATGCAGTCATCAATGTAGCGGAGGAAGAGGTGGGGAATGGTGCCGGTGTAATTACGGAAGATGGACTTTTCTACGTAGCCAACAAAGAAACAGGCATAGCTGGGGCTCAAACGGGTGCCTATAGCTACTCCTTTGGGCTGGAGGAAGTGGGAGGATTCGAAGGAGAAAGTGTTAAGGGTGAGGACCAGTTCAGCCAAACGAATGAGAGTGTCGGTGGAAGGGTACTGTTGAGGACGTCGGGAGAGAAAATAACGGAAGGTTTGGAGGTCCTGGTCATGGCGGATGGAGGTATTCAGCGATTGGATATACATGGTGAAGATGAGGCTTTGGGGCCGTGGAAACAGAAGTCTTGGAGGAGGTTAAGGGCGTGGGTTGTGAATCGAACGTATGTGGGGAGTTTCTGGACTAGGGGGGATAGGACAGTGTCGAGTTAGGTAGAGATGAGTTCAGTGCGGTAGGAGCATGCTGGGACAATGGGTTGGCCAGGGTGGTCAGGCTTGTGGATCTTGGGAAGGAGATAGAACCAGGTTCCCGGACTATAACGTTGGAAGCTGTGGGTGGGAGATCTCCTCCTGAGGTGCTGAGGTTCTGTATGGTCTGGGAGATGATGGTTTGTTTTTGGGGGGTGGGGCCATGGTCGAGGGGGCAGTAGGAGGAGGTGTCTTCGAGTTAGCGTCTGGCTTCAGCAGTGTAAAGGTCAGTGCGCCAAACTACCACTACAACCCCTTTATCTGCTGGCTTGATGGTGAGGTTTGGATTGGAGCAGGGGGAGTGGAGGGCTGTGCGTTGTGAGGGTGAGAGGTAGGAGTGGGGGAAGGGGTAGACTGGTTGTAATGGTTAATGTCTTGGCGGCAGTTGGATATGAAGACACCGAGGGCCGGTAATAAGCCAGCACGCAGTGTCCAGGTGGATGGAGTGTGAAATAGGAGGATGTCATTCAAAACGACAAACCAACGAAGTAGAGACTGCAAAGACAGACTGCTCCATGTTGTTCCACCGAGCTCCCTTGATAATGGTTCACGTGCGTTACATTAACGTGGTTTCCTGATGGTAAGGAGACACACCGGATGGTTTGTGCGATATCTCAAGGAAGCATCTTCCATCTCTGAGAAGACAGATTAATCTTCTGCACGGATGTCAGAAGCTTTTGAGAATGGCCAACTCT
>NW_025206319.1:0-11461 GCF_004010195.1 Chiloscyllium plagiosum | reverse complement strand
GTGTATGTTGCCAGGACAAGGGAGAGGTTGGCCGAGATGGAACTTTATTTCTTGGAACATAGGAGAATTAAGGTTTTACCTCGCTGAAGTGTGCAGACTCATGTGGGGCACAGATATGATGAATGTTTCGTCTTTTTCCCAGGCATGGAGATTGGAAAACGAAATGGCATATGTTTGAGTTGAGAGGGGAAAGATTCAACATAGATATGTAGGGCAATTTCTTCATACAGAAAGTCGTGCGCACATAGAATGAACTGCCAGACAAATCAGCTGAGGTAGGTAACATAGCAAAACATAAAGACAGTTTGGATAGGCGCATAGATCAGAAGAGTCGAGCATGACATGGAACATCTTCAGGCAATGGGAATTAACCGAGTTGGCACCATAATTAGTATGGACCAGTTTGGGCCAAAGGGTCACCTTTAATGCTATATTACACTATGACGCTATGACTCGAGAAGGAATGGTGTCATACACAGACAAGTGGAACTGGGTTAGTTAACAAATTTTGTTGGCATGTACAAGTTGGATTAGAAGGTCTGTTTCCCCGTTGTATGACGCTGTGACTCCATGACAGATGGTCGTCTCGAACAATGGCGACTTAAACTTCGTGCATAATGTATACGACTTCGTCTCTACATTCCCTGAATCTGCATTTTTCTCCAATTTGATATTCATGTTTCACAGTGACAACACTTCCATGACATTTCTTTACCTTCAAAACACCTGTCCCAGTCCTGAGGTAGTTAACAAGCTATAATTATACTTAAGCTGTCCATTTTTTCTAACAGTTACATTAACTTGAAAGGTGATGTAATTATGAAATGCATTCATATTTTCCAGGCTCTACTTGAATCCATGTGGGGTCTGTGTGCTTCCATTTGCTGACTTATCTGTTTCTGTCTTCCTCTGTAACTTGTCAGCTTGTATATCTGATCAACTTTACTTTTCTCTGATGCTTATTGTGCTGATTGAAGACACTCCGGGATTGAACAGTCTCTCTCTGGTGACTATATCAATGCAAGGATTGTTTCCAATTTGTTCCTTGCTGCGATATTTCTAACAGGTAAACGGGATGGTGCAAGGGATTAACTGATATTGAAATATTTAAGAACTGAAGTCACTATCTTTTCGAACAGGTTCTTATCTCTGATAGACAAAGTATATGTATTTTGACCTTCCAATTTGCCATTTCCAGAAATGAAGCACTTCACCTACAGGACAGATGGGGAGAGGGAGAACTGTTCTTCCTTGCAGAGTGGGAAGTCATAATTTAACTGGGGTATTCAAAATTCTGAGACATTTGAGAGGAATAGATTATGAGTAATTTTCTATCGAAAACTACAGAGCAAAGCTTAAACTTACAAAGGCAACGTCAGATTTTTTTCATGCAGCTTGTGTTTGAGCTATTTAGTGGAATGCTGTGAGTGTGTTGGAGATGCGTGAATTCGTTTAGCTACATATTAAACAGTTCCAAACAAAACATAACCTGAAGATAAGCTAGAAGTGAGGACCAATGTCGGCACATGAAATATAAACTGATTTAATTCGATTCAGGTGCTGCTCAGATTTTGTTTCATTGAGAATATTAAACGTGATTATTAAAAGAAATAGGTTTTCGCCATTGCTTCGTTACCAAACAAGCTTGTTGCTTTATATTTCCAAACTGGATCGAGTATCATTGTGCACATCCTTTGTTCTAAGTTGAAGGACGCCTGCTCGGATTGATATATAGTGATGACCGGAATTTGATCTGACAGGCGGAACTTCAAAATTTTGTTGCAATAAGTAACTTTGAGAGATAACTGAGAGCATAAAATTGGACGCCAAAACGATACGGAGCATATGGTTGAAAGGGTGTAAAGTGCATGGTGAAAATTAATTCAAGAGGAACCGTCATTGGCGACTCAGACAGACATGGGAAGAAACTCCCTGCGGACAGTCGCCAAGATTGGAATCAATTTGAAGTCGCAAATGGTGTGAGACAGTAGTGATAACCATTGAGCTGCCTTAGCACCAGTTGAAAGCAAATACTGTTTCGAAACAAAATCTACTTCGGATATTTATGCACTGCTAAACAATGCAGAGGTGGTTAAGTTAAATCATGGCATTCAAAAGTGAATTGGCAACCAGCCTGGTGTGTTCCTTTGAAAATGAAGTTTTGATTCATCAGCATGATGTTTGTTACTTTTGCACAATAATCACACTAAACTATCCAGGCATCGCCCACATTCTGCTGGATGCCACAAATGCATTGAATAGTTATTCTGTCCTGTGTTGCCCACTTTAAGTACCGTCATCTTATTCATCGATTCCTTACGTTCGGCCTTGCATGTTCTTTTGTTGAATTTTTACACGCCAAATTGCACCCAAGTCTGAGCTTAAAGCTTACGAGTGAAGTTTAGTTGCGAATCGTCCATTCTCAGGCCAACAGTTATGACAGAGACTTTTTTGTACATAATTTCAATCAGTAAAAAATTCTGGTGAGTTATGAAAATGAGCACAAAATGCGGTGCAAACATAGAAAGGGCTTCCAGAGAAAGTGGTAAAGGCGACTAAAATTGCAATAGTTAAAAGACATTTGCACAGGAAAATGTTTAGGAAAAGTGCAGAGTGCTATGGGTCAATTGCAGGTAAATGGGACTACTTTAGTTTCGGAAACTTAGTTGGTATGGATGACTTGGAGCAAAGATCATGTTTCCATCCTGTATAGCTCTTTGACCCTTTGATTTTAGTCACTCTTCTGGTGAACGCGAGGGCAGAAGGAACGCCGGCGTTATTCTGTGAGGAAGGGGAAGTGGCGAGGCAGTAGTGTGTAAGATGCACCCCTCATGGCTAACGATACCACCAAGCACGGACAGTGAGTGAAGACAGGCAGGGAATATTTTTATCAAGAACAAGGGAGATCGCAAAGTCTGGAAATTGTAACACTGTTTCCCTCTACACAATGCTACTGGAGCTGTTGAGTTTCGACGCAAGTTTCCTGTTTTTTTTACTTCACGTTTCCAGCATCTGTCGCATTTTGATTTTATTTGATTGATAGTGTTTTGAATTGGGTTGTGTTGTAGTGTGCTGCATTTTCACCACACAAACGACAGGCGATTGCCAACTACAACAAAAGTAAATCTAAGCACTTACACTTGTCACTCAATGGAATTGTCATTGCCGAATTCACTGTCATCAAATTCATGGAGGTGACATTGGATGAATGTGTTCAATTATAAGTTAGAAGCTGAGAATTCTGCGGATAGTATCTCATCTCCTGCCTTCCAAAAGTCGTTCACTATTTAAGAGGCACGACTCAGAACTGAGGTGGAATACCCTCTACTTGCCTGTTTGGTGCAAATTAAGAGGCTTACATTTTCAGGACAAGATCGCTTACTGTATTCGAAACCCATATAAGACTGACACATTGTGGCAGCAGTCAACACTGTTAATAATGAACTCTGCACTTGCTCAACAAGTTCCTTCCACACTAACTTCTAAACTGTTAAACTCAACATTTAGAAGAAGACGAATCAGAGCTCCGGTGCATGCAGGTTCACCTCCAAGACATGCACTATCCTTTAATTGAGCTATAGCAGCATTCCTTTTCAGTAGCTATATCAAAATCATGATACCAACTTCCCGAAGGCCTGTGCATTCACCTCGATACCAGAACCATAGAGCATCAAATAATAGCTGACAGCCACCTTCTCAATGAATAATTTGGATGGACCATAGATATAAGCTCAGTGAGCGAAGGCAAAGTCCCATGAATGAATTCAATACGGAATTACAGGTGATGGGAAGAATGCAGGAGAATGGGCTGAAAAGCATATTAGTCATAATCTAACGGTGGAGCAGACTGAATGCGCCTAACTGTCTAATTTTGCTCCTGTATCTCATAATATTGTAGTCGAAGAATTGTTGAAACCCCGTTCATAGCCCATACTGGCGAAACGAGTTGAATAACTTCCTTCTGAACTCCAATTTTGTTTGATTCGACTTGATTAAGTATAAATAGGTCTGCCCAAATGAATTGAAATTAGGCTTCCTAATGTTCAACACTTCGTTCACGTCATAACTTGTAGTTTTTTTAAAAAAATACATGACAATGAACCGGCGAATTTGATGGAAAACGTTGATTTGTATATTAACAGAAATTCAAAGTTCTAACATTCAAAATGTTTCAAAATGGTTTCTTCTCAACTCAACATAAAGTGAAACATCGTATCTGTATCTGTCTTATCAATCCTTTTCAGTAAAATATGGATGTCCCTGACCACAGGTCTCACACTGCAATACTCGAGAAAACAAAAGTCCTGACTGACCAGTATTAATTCATAGAATTTTCCTGTCACCACGGAAATAAGTCAACAAACTGTATTTCGTTCTCTCTATGGATGCAACGTCCATTCTGTCTTAAGAAGAGCAATACTGTGTAAACTACTAGAGGTGTGTACGAAACTTGAGACTTAAGACTAATCATAATTTAACACTTTGCACCCAAAGTCTCTCCTTTGGAATAAAAGCAATTCTGAACTTCCAATTATGAGCTTGCAATTCCAAACTTATTTTTGATGTTGTTTTCACAAATGCTGTCACGGCTGCTGCGTTTCTCCAGCAGTTTCTGATTTCAATTTACTCTGATTTCGTAAGTATTATTTTGCTAGTGTAAAACTTCCAAAGGTTATCGGTCAATGCCCATGATAGTTCGAAAAGTTCTTCATTCTCTAAAAGAAATTCCTCTTCATCTGAATCTGAAATGGGCAAGTTGGTTTCGAGAGAGCTTTTGTCGTACTTCTGCTGTCATCGAGCAGGATAAACATTCGTCCTTTATATCCTTTCAGACCACGTCACAGAATTTACCTTTGTCGCTTCAGAGCAGTCAGGAATATGGCTGCAGTTTCCTTGATCTCTCCTTGAGAGACCTAAAGATGGAAGAAGAGGCCAATACAAAATTGATGGGTGATAATATCTTACGAATTATAAATAAAACCATTCCCATATCATTCTCTCCCTTCACATAGATCTGACACGGCAGTAACTTTGTCGAGTTTTGAAATGCTTCTCAGTTAAAATTTCATTCTTTCGGCTTTCGTGAAAGTCTCACAGAGTTAATTTATCATCTAACGGTCGTCTAACCAAAAAATGAAACTCTTATTTTTATTGTGGGGACGCATGGTGAGATTGGTACGGAGGACACAGAAGAAGAAAAGGCTAAGCGAGGGTTTAAGGACATTCTCTGCAGAACAGAACATTGATTCCAAGGTATTGGACGGAACTAGAACGGATAATAAGCTTAAGTACCAACCAAAAAGCTCTTCAGCATCTTGACTTCATCAACAAGGTGAATCGTGTTACATATTGGCACTAATGCTATAACCGGAAAAAAGGATTGAGGATATAACAAGTGATTTCAGTGAGTTAGGATGGAAGCTGCAAAGCAGGACGAACAGAGTAGTGTTCAATAGTTACCTGCGAGATAGCGAGGTGAGGAACAGGGAGCGGGCGCAGCTTAACACGCAGCTGGTGTAGGAGGGAGGGCTTCAGATATGTAGATAATTGGAATGCCTTCTGAGGAAGGTGGGACCTGTCCAGGATGGGCGGGTTGCATCTGAACTGGAAGGGAACCAATGTCCTGGGTGGAATGTTGGATCGAGTAGTTCGAGAGGGTTTAAACTAGTATGGCAGTGGGGTGGGAACCTGAGCCATATACCGGAGGTGAGAGTGGATGCAGATGTGGCAACAGCAAGAGGTAGACATGCTAGTGGGGAGGAGTTTCCTGGCAAGGAACCAAGGGATCAGTTAAAGTGTGTTTGCTTTAACGCAAGGAGTATCAGGAATAAAAGTGATGAACTTAGAGCATGGATCAGTACCTGGTGCTATGATGTTGTGGCCATAACAGAGACATGGGTTTCTCAGGGGCATAAATGGTTGCTGGATGTTCCAGGGTTTAGACCATTTACAAAGAATAGGGAGGGAGGAAAAAGAGGAGGGGGTATAGCACTACTAATCAGAGAGTGAATAACAGCTACAGAAGCTTCCATTGTCGAGGAAGATCTGCCTACCGAGTCAGTATGGGTGGAAATTAGGAACAGCAAGGGAGCAGTCACCTCGTAGGGGTTTACTACGGGCACCCCAATAGCAGCAGGGAGATAGAAGAAAGCATAGGTCGGCAGATTTTGGAAAAGTGTGGACGTCGTAGGGTTGTTGTAATGGGTGACTTTAACTTTCCCAATATTGATTGGAACCTCCTTCGAGCAGAAGATTTGAATGGAGCTGTTTTTATAAGGTGTGTTCAGGAGGTGTTCCTAACTCAGTACGTTGACAGACCGATGAGGGGAGAGGCCATTCTAGACTTGGTGCTCGGAAACGTGACGGGCAGGTATCAGATCTTGTGGTGGGAGAGCATTTTGGTGATAGTGACCACAACTGCCTCACATTCTACATAGCTATGGAGAAGGAGAGGTTTCGGCAAAATGGGAGGATATTTAATTGGGGAAGAGGAAACTATGACACAATTAGACATGAGTTAGGAAGCATGGATTGGGAGCAATTGTTCCACGATAAAGGCACTATAGACATGTGGAGACTATTTAAGGAACAATTATTGCAAGTGCCCCCCTTACTTCCCTCCAAGGCCCCAAGGGATCCTTCCATATCTGCCACAAATTCACCTGCACCTCCACACAAATCATCTATGACCAACCAACTCAACCACCCCGTGGCTCAACACTTCAACTCCCCATCCACTCCACCAAGCACATGCAAGTCCTTGGACTCCTCCATCGCCAGACCATAGTAACACGACGGTTGGAGGAAGAATCCCTCATCTTCCGCCTAGGAACCCTCCAACCACAAGGGATGAACTCAGATTTCTCCAGTTTCCTCCTTTCCCCTCCCCCACCTTGTCTCAGTCAAATCCCTCGAACTCAGCCCCGCCTTCCAAACCTGCTATCTTCTTCCTGACCTCTCCGCCCCCACCCCACTCAGGCCTATCACCCTCACCTTGACCTCCTTGCACCTATCGCATTTCCAATGCCCCTTCCCCAAGTCCCTCCTCCCTACCTTTTATCTTAGCCTGCTGGACACACTTTCCTCACCTGCCTGACCTGTTGCACATTTTCCAGCTCTGATCTCCAGTCCTCACTTTCTCCTCCAGAGGATTACAGGCAGGCGAGGAAGGAGCTCAAAATGGTCTGAGGAGAGCCAGGAGGGATCACGAGAAAGACTTTGCGGAACGGATTAGGGAGAGCACAAAGGCATTTTACACTTCCGTGAGGAATAAGAGAATGGTCAAAGAAGGACTATGGCCGATCAGGGACAGCATAGGGAATTTGTGCGTGGAGTCTGAGGTGGTAGGGGAAGCCCTAAATGAGTTTTTCGCTTCTGCCATTACAAAAGAAAGGATTTATGACCATCTGGAAGAGCATGGCTTGATTAAATGGAGTCAACATGGCTTTGTGAGGGGCAGGTCATGCCTTACAAACGTTATCGAGTTCTTTGACGATGTGACTAGAAACGTTGATGAGGGTCGAGCTGTGGATGCCGTGTTTATGGTTTTTAGCAAGGCACTTCGTACGGTTCCGCATGGTAGGCTCATTCAGAAGGTCAGGAGCAATGGGATTCAGGGGAACCGAGCTGTCTGGATACAAAATTGTCTGGCCAACACAAGACAGCGAGTGGTAGTAGAAGGAAAATATTCTGCCTGTAAGTCTGTGATGAGTGGTGTTCCACAGGGCTCTGTCCTTGGGCCTCTTCTGGTTGTAAGTTTTATTAATGACTTGGATGAGGGGATTGAAGGATGAGTCAGCAAGTTTGCAGATGACACAAAGGTTGGAGCTGTCATTGACAGTATAGAGGGCTGTTTAGGCTGCAGCGGGACATTGACAGGATGCAGAGATGGGCTGAGAGGTGGCAGATGGAGTTCAACCTGGATAATTGCGAGATGATGCATTTTGTAAGGTCGAATTTGAAAGTTGAGTACAGGATTAAGGATAAGATGCTTGGCAGTGTGGAGCAACAGAGGGATCTTGGTGTGCAGGTACATAGATCCCTTAAAATCGCCACCCAAGTGGACAGGGTTGTTAAGAAAGCATATGCTGCTTTGGCTTTCATGAAGACGGGGAATGAGTTTAAGTATCGTGAGATCTTGTTGCAGCTCTATAAAACTTTGGTTAGACCGCACTTAGAAAACTGCGTCCAGTTCTGGTCGCCCTATCTTAGGAAAGATTTGGATGCTTTGGAGAGGGTTCAGAGGAGGTTTACCAGGATGCTACCTGGACTGGAGAGTTTATCTTATGAGGAGAGGTTGACTGAGCTCGGACTTTTTTCCTTGGAGAAAAGGAAGAGGAGAGGGGACCTAATTGAGGTATACAAGATAGTGAGAGGCATCGATAGAGTCGATAGCCAGAGATTATTTCTCAGGGCAGAATGACTAATACGAGGGGTCATAGTTTTAAGCTGGTTGGAGGAAAGTATAGAGGGGATGTCAGAGGCGGGTTCTTTACAAGAGAGTCGTGAGAGCATGGAATGCTTTGCCAGCAGCAGTTGTGGAAGCAAGGTCATTGGGGACATTTTAGAGACGACTGGACATGCATATGGTCACAGATATTTGAGAGTACATACATGTGGATCAATGGTCGGCACAACATCGTGGGCTGAAGGGCCTGTTCTGTGCTGTACTGTACTATGTTCTATGTTCTCTTTGAAGCTCTATGGTTCTGGTGTCGAGTTAAATCTACAGGCCTTTAGGAAAGTTGTACCAAGATTTTGATATAGCGACTGAAAGGGAATGCTGCTATAGTACGATTTACATATGTGCATGTCATGTAGGTGAACCTGCATGCATTGGTGTTCTGAGTCATCTTCTGCTCTCATCCGCTATGTGTTGAGATTAACAGTCTGGATGTGACTGTGGAAGGATTGTGTTGAGTTAGTGCAGAGTTCATTATTAGTAGTGTTGACTGCTGCCACCATGTGTTATTTTTGTATGGGTTTCCAATCAAGTGAGCTATCTTGTCATGAACACGTAAGCCTCTGGAGTTGCAACAAACCAGACAAGTAGACAGTTTCATTTTGTGCAATGCATTGGACTTCATAACAATCCTCTACGTCCGCATTTTGAATCTTACTTATGCAACAGGTTCTGCCTTGAACAATCTTTCTCTTCTTCTCAATGAAAGTTCATTTATGCTTCAGTTTTTGAGTTCCTGCATCTACCCATTTATTTATGCTGGAACTCAGAATAAATTCAGGGAAGAGTTAAAGAACGTGATAGGATATCCATGGAGACTTTTCCTCAAAATGTTCACGATTTCAAAGTAGAAAATAGGAAGATAGTGTAGCGGTATTGTTAATGCATTAGTCATCCAGAATTGCCATCTAATACTGGAAGCATTTCTGGTGAAATCCTGCAATTGGCATTTATAATTGGAATAGATAAATATGGAATATACTGCTGGTCTCAATAGCAGTAGCAGTGGTGGACTCTCCCTCTTTATGGGCATTTAAGCGGGCATTGGATAGGTATATGGAGGATAGGTTAGTATAGTAGGTTAGGTGGGCTTGGATCGGCGCAACATCGAGGGCCAAAGGGCCTGTACTGCGCTGTATTCTTCTATGTTCTATGTTCTATGTTCTAATTTAGCATATCCAATTTATGTAACCTGCATGTCTTTGGACTGTAGTAGGAAACTGGAGCAACCCGAAGAAACCCATGCAGACCCAGGGAGAATATGCGAACTCTAAACGGTCGCCTGAGGCTGGAATCGATTCCAGGTCCTTCATGCTGTAAGGCAGCAGTGCTAACCAACGAATCACAAAAGCAAACTTCAAACTTTAGTGGAGCCTTTCTTCCGAATAAGCCTGATATCAAAGACTTACACTTTTCTATAGCCATTTTGCAGCAAAAGGTAGACATAAGTAGACTAGACAAACTCCAGCACGTGGCTGAAGGTGATCAGTTTAAGGATGGATGTTTTATCATCATTTATATCATGTTAGAAATACAATCCTATCTCTTAAGGGTCAAGTGTCACTTACAGCAGAGGAAGACAGTCAGATTTCGAAACAGAATGATTGAAACATTTCTTTGACCAGGACTGCTTCCGTTCTTTAAATAAAGCATAATGTAGCATATTTTGATGTATCTTTCTCATATTTATCTGCATTAAAATCAAAGTTGCTACTACTATCCTAAAAACAAAGCAATCCCAATGAATGAATAGAATTTGTCAGTTTGGCACATCTGAAAGTGTAAGCATGCAAAATCAAATGGAGCGCTCATCAGGAATCTTATTTATTTTTGTGTTGGCTTTGTAAAATGCTAAGCAGTACATTTGAATGACTATGTATCTGAGGAGCGATTTTAATGCTTCTGCTCACTCAATGGAGGCACAAAGTTTGTGAAGGAAAAGTGAGACCAGCTGTTTGAGAAGACATCCTCAAGGCCACACACTGGAACTCTGGACGTTGCCTAGGTAAGAGCATATGATGAAACGAAGACCATTCCGCCCCTCGAGTCTCCATCCCATTTGTTTAGATCATGATTGATATGTGGCATGACCCCATAAACCCTGGGCCCCGTCCCATAATCATTAAAATCTTTCGCTTAGAACATAAGCTATTTCATATTTAAAGCTAACAACTGATCTAACATTAACTGCCTTTTGTGGAAGAGGGTTTTGAACATCTACTGCCCTTCGTGTGTAGAAACGCTTCCTACCATCTTCCTGATTGACAGGTCCGAATTCTCAGACGAGAAGTCTGAAATTCGAAGAGACTTTTGAGTTGTAGTTCAGGATTCCCTCAAAGTAAACGTGCAGGTCGAGTCAGAGGTTAGGAAGGCAAATGCAATGATGACATTTGTTTTGACAGCATTGAATATACAATATCAATAATGTACTTAAGAGGCTCTAGAAGGCGCTGGTCAGTTTAGAGTATTGTGCGCAGTTTTGCACCCCATACCTCAGGAAGGATGAACTGGCTCTGGAGTGTGTTCAGAGAAGGTTCACAAGAAAAGTCCCAGGAATGAAAAACTGAACATGTGAGGGACGCGGGGTTTTCTCGATGGAGTTTAGAAGAATGGAGGGGAAATTTACTTTAAACGTACACAATACTGTGTGACCTGGACAGAATAGATTTTGGAAGATGTTTCCATTCATAGGAGAGACTAGTTCATGAGGGTTTAGCCTTCGAGTAAAGCAAAGGCCTCTTAGAACGGAGATAAGGAGAAACGTCTTCAGCCAGAAAGTGGTGAATCGATGTAAGTCATTGCTCTAGAAAACTGAGTATTTTCATAGAATCCCGTCAGTGTGGAAACAGGCCCTTCAGCCGAGCAAGTCCACATCGACCCTCCGAAGCATAACCCACCCAAATCTTTTTCCCTCCCAGAGATTTACCCCTGACTAATACTCCTAAATTACATATACCTGAACATTGCGGCAGTTTAACATGGCCCATTCACCTAACCTGC
>NW_025206318.1:0-11459 GCF_004010195.1 Chiloscyllium plagiosum | reverse complement strand
GCACACATTGAACAAACACTGACCCATCTAACATTGGCTCAGTAATTCGCATTGCTTCTTTCTTGACGTCTGCCCTCGCCCTGAGGCTTGGCGACCCTCAGATTAAACCACCACCAGTCGTCTCTTACTCTTGAATGACAGAGTAGCCCAATGGTCTGGTAAGGCCATGGTGATTTTACCTTTGCAATTCTGTCAGCACATTTAACACAGTAAACTGTTTCAAGGTGCTTCACTGTCATGCAGGGATTCTCGAAGTTGGATCACAATCTGATATTCTGGGGTCCTGGGCTCCACATCAGCTCCACTTGAGCTATAGCTTTCCCAATTAGGTGGAATATTATGGCAAATCTTTCAAAATCCAGAATTTTTGAAACCGAATCTTATTCAGTTGCACACGTTCACGAAATTTCTTTACATTTAAAGTCAACCCACTTAGACATTGTTTCCCTGCAACTTCCGACCGACTACACCCTACCCCTACACGCTGTCTCCCTCCTTGTGAAATTTATTCCTTGTATGTCACTAAATGTGCCTTTCCAAATATTTTGAAAAACAGATTCTCGGAGTGACAGCGATTCTGTTCTCATCATATCTTTGTCTTTCAAAGGTTTTATCAAAGGTTTTGAATGTCTAGCGTCTCGATGTTAACTTACTTGAAAGAGGGAATTTTCCACATATTTACTCTGTCCAAACATTTCATAACCTGAAAACACCCCCAAATAAGTCTTTCTTGGTTCAGGGACAACAGTTCTAAATTTTCGAAGACAACAAATGAATAAAATCTCATCCTCAGTACACCCCGTCAGCATTGTCTCTAACGGCTTTACACCCCAGTAAACCCCGTCATTACCCTCTCCGTGAGAATCACAGAATCCTACAGTGCAGAAAGAGCATTTCAGTCAATCAAGCCGGTGTTGACTCTCTGAAGAGCATCTCACCAAGGCCTATCTCTCCTCCCCAATCCCTTATATTTCACCAGAAGAAGGGGCAAGCCTCCCCATTATGATGTCAAATAAAGCTGTTGGGCTATAACCTGGCGTCCTGTGACTTCTGACATTGTCCCCGCGATACCCGTGGCTAATTCACTTAATTTACTTAATTCAATCCCTGGACACGAGAGGGCAATTTAACTTGACCAAACAGCAATGCGAATTACTGAGCCAATGTTCCATCATAGTGAGCAAAACCTGAATCATTTTTAATTGCTTTATACCCTGGTAACTCAGCCTCATCAAAGCAAATCAACCCAAATTCAATATCTCGAAACGCTACTCTGTGCTTTACAATCTGATTTTTGCTGCGCGAAATGTTTCTGCACTCATATTTGAATGCTTTTTCGCTGTTACTCCCTCACTTTCCTGCTTCCAATAAACACTTCAATTCGGAACAAGTCTGCCAAATGTTTTTCATTCAAACACTGTAACAAGGTGCAGTTTGCAGAGGTCACGTGTTTGCGCTTTCACTGACACTCTGCCTCCCTGAGAGCTGCTGTTATTCCCCACTTGATTCAGGCAGCATTGTCCTTCCTGTGACAAACCCCATCGAGAATGGAAGGACAAGTATCAATACCCGCACTTGGGAATGGAGCGACAGTTTTAAAATATTTACACTGTCGCCAGTGGAGAATTGAGCACTGTGACAGGCGGGGACACTAATCACTATACTACCGAGAACAAGAGTGTCAAAGGAGGCCCTTTAACCAATTGTGGCGACACTTGTCAAAAACAACTGCCTAATGAACTGAATCCCATTTCACAATGTTTATCCCACAGCCTTATATGTCTTGGCATCACAAGTTCAAATCTGAATGTTTGCTCAGGTTCTAAGGGTTTCTGCCGCTCTGAAGAATGCAGACAGTGTATTCCAAATTCCAACCACCTACTGGCTGATAAAGCAGTTTCGCACATCTTCTCAAACCATTCTGCCTTTCTCCTTAAATCTCTGGCCCCTGCTAATCGACCCCTCCATCAATGGGAAACTCGTTCAGTCAACTCTGTCCATACCCTAACTCAATCATGTCTCCTCTACATCTCCTTTGCACTGCGACAAACATTCCACTCTGTCCTGTCTTTCTTCACAACTGAAGCTCTTCATCCCAAACAATATCCCGGTAAATATCTCCTGCAATTTTCTCAGTGTGATCACATCCATGCGATAATGTGACTTGCAAAACTGCACACAACACTCTTGCTTGAGCCTAATGAACATTTGTTTTAAAATTATTATATATGTATGAGGGCGATTCTGGCCCAGCAGAATTTATTACCCATTCTGAATTGCCCAGAGGGCAATTGAGACTCAACCATATTGTTATGAGTCTGAAATCACATGCAGGCCAGACCAAGTAAGGACAGCAGATTCCTTCCTGAAATGACATCAGTGAACCAGATTTTCTTTTCAACAATTGTCAATGGATATATAGTAATCATTAGATTCTTCATCGCAGATATTTGCTGAATCAAAATTTTATAATATGGCATGGTGGGGCTCAAACCCGAGCACTCAGACTATTACCTCGGTGTCTCGATTATGAGTCCTATGAAATTACCACAAGAGCAACACAGAAAGCCACAAAAGCTGATCATTTCCAGTAAAATCTATTTTCCCCAAAACTGGCCTGGGTCTTTTCCATGAGCCTGACGCTCCAATTGTCTCTGTCCTACGTCAGTAAAAGCTGCTACAAGGGGATTGATTTCACAACCGCGGTATTCAAATGGATCGACTTGTTTGGAGGTCCCGATGGTGGGATTGGGGCACGTTCACCCAGCAAAAGTGACCGCAGCAGCAGCACAGACAGAACAGTATGAATGTGAAAGAGTGTGATAGATTGTGCATTGTCTCAGAGAAATGGGAGGAGGGACGGAAAGGAGGTTGAATGATCGTTGGAAGGAGAGAAATCTCTGACAACGGGTGTGTTTGAATCCTGATATATGAAACGCAGAGATGTGAGAGAGCGGAATTTGAAGGTAAAACAATTAATTTCATACCATGTGTCACAAAAAGGACAACGGAGAGAAAACTTAGTGCCGTGATTTGGTTTCAAATCGAGGTTGCTGTGGTCACAATGCAAAATACAGATGACCACGATCACAGTAACAACAGAACAGGATGCTTGCAAGCAGCAATACGTATACTAGCAGAGGAAATGTTCGGAAAAACAGCAAATGTACAATATCAGTACTCAGCGAACAGTGATAGGCATGTGGGAACTGAGAATGAATTGAATCTTCAAATTCGATGTCTTCAGAGGCTGTGGAGATCCTTGAATGAAAATGTTGAAAACTGAGATTGATAGATTTCGCCAAAATATCAAAGACTTGGGGGACAGTACAGGATATTGTTGAAATGTATGCTTCAGCAGCATTTTAGCTTAACATTGGTGACTTCATCAGCTTCCTCAAGGCCATAACCAGTGTTGCAGATAATCACACATAATCCCAGTTCACAGCCTCGGATTCAGAGAAACTGCAGCACAGCCTCCCAGATCCAACCTGAAATGGGAATGGGATGAGTGCGCGATGTTACTCTCTGGTTCCAGTGATGCAATAGCTGACAGTGCGGTCCTTCTATTATGGTACAGAGGCGCAAGAAATTCCTCATGTTCCTGATCAAGGGAATAGTTGTCCCCGTTTATACTCTCATAGCAATTTAAAGTGCATCTTGATACGACAGCTGAGTGGCACAATTGGAGCGTGTGGAGCCGTTAACTTTGCAGTGGTGGGTTAAACAGATGGTTTTGCTGTTTGGATCTGTGTTCCCGACACTGGCGGTGGCATCTGCATTTGCTTGCATCAGCTCAGAATCAGTTTCTTCCACACAGTCAAGACTTCAACCTGGAGAAGGTGGTGTTGGGGTGATATTTTGAACTGGTTGTCCTTGGGGGCTGGAACACGGAAAAGGTGATGTTTAAGTTCGACGAATAAAACCTGGAATGCAAGCCTGACCTCAGAAACAGAGATAATAATTTTAATTTCCTACAATCCCATTCATTCATGTCCCTTATGCAGAATCTTCCCCAGTCCTGCCTACGAGAGACTCCAGGGCCAGAAAAACATGAGCTGACCCTTAATTCAAGAATCCCCATTGTTTGGGGAAGCAGGGTAGTCGGCCCTTCCAGTCCAGACGGTCCATCCAAAGCGCATTCCACCAGACCCCACGATATTCCCTATCCCATAAACCTGCATTTCCCATTGTTGATCCCTGTAACTGGCACATCTTTGGTCAGAGGGAGAAATAAAAACGCAAACACACAGAGAATGTGCAAACTGCCCATTCTGTGCAGACAGAGACCCGAGGCTGGGATCGCACCTGGGTGTGTGGCGTAGCCAGGCAGCAACGAACAAGGGGCAAAGAATAAATGTTGTCCTGACCAGTGATACTCACACCCTGTGGGTGAATGAGGAAGAATGAAAACACATTAACAACATGGAAAACAGGATTTGTATATGTGTGGACACAATTTGAAAGGATCGTTCACCCTGGGTTGAAGAAAGGACGCCGATACCACAGAGAAAGCAGGGCAATGTGGGAACTGCTGGAAGAGATTCAATTAACCACAGAAATGGAATCTCATTTAATCAGTAACACTGCGGACAAGCCGTTCACCAGTCCCGTGTGTGGGAAGGGGTCACTGAGCAAAACAACCTCCGAGACTCCAGCAGGATTACATATCCCATCAGGTGTTCGGTTATGCTGTCAATGCTGCTGTTCATCCCAACCAGCTATTTGCTCCATAGCGTCAATCACAGAGTCATACAGCATGAAAACAGCCCCCTCAGTCCAACCAATCCATGCTGAACATACTGCCAAACTAATCTACTCCCATCAGCCTCCTGCTGTACCCGCTGAGTGGTTATAATGCCCTTGTAGTTTTACTTCTGTGTTGTTGATCCAAAAACCCAAGTAATATTTTGGGGACAAAGAGTTCAGGTCCTGGCATAACAGATAGTGGAGTTTGAATTCAATAAGCAACTGGAATTGAAGAGTCTCGTGATGACCTGAATCAGTTGTGTGGAAACTCCCATCTGATTCACTCATGCCAGTTCAGAAAGCAAACTGTCATATTCCTCTGCTCTGTCCCACAGGGTACTCCACATGGATAATATTGTGGTTGACTCTTAACTGTCCTCTGGGAAATAACTGATGTACTAGGCATGAATAAATTTATTTTAAAAATCCCACTTTCCCATTCATGTTTGGATCGAATTGTTCTTTAAATGTTGCAAATATACCCTCAGCCATCACTTCCTCAGCAAGTTAATTGCACACGTAAAACACATTCTCTAAAAAAAAAGCCTCACATGTCTTTTATTATTAACTCTCTCTCTCTTCATCTTAAACATATGCCCTCTCGTCTTAAAATCCCCCTCCTGGGAAAAGCCAGCTATCGTTAACTCTAACTTGCCTCTCAAAAATTCATAAATTTCTGTCAGGTCGCTGTTCAAACCCCTAACCTCGAGTGAAACCAGTTTCAACTAGGAGAAAGTGAGAACTGTAGATGAGGGATCAGAGTCGATCGTGTTGTGCTGGGAAAGCACAGCAGGTCAGGCAACATCTGAGGAGCAGGAGAATCGACGTTTCAGGGAAGAGCCTGATGAACGACACTTGCGCGAAAAACTGATTCCCCTGCTCCTCGCATACTGCCTTCCCTGTTGTGGTTTTCCAGCACCCCGATCGGGAATCTGAAAATAGTCTCAGCCTATCGAGCCTTTCATTATAACTCAAATCTTCCACACACGGCAACATGCGTGTATACCTTTTCTGAACCTGCTCCAGCTGAATAATATCATTCCTACAACTGGGCTAATAGAACTGGACATAATATTCCAGAAGAGGCCTCATCAATGTCCTGCAAACCTTCAACATAACGTCACGACTACTATACACAAAGGACTGAGCAATGAAGGGAAGTATGTTAAATACCTTTGACCACCTTGTCTGTAGGTGATGCAAACTACAAAGAATTATGTACCTGCATCCCTAGCTTCCGTGTTCTCCAACACTACGCCATGCTCTACGCTTTTTATTGTACCAAAATGCAATACCTTCCATTTATCCAGATTGAACTCCATGTTACATTTTTCAGTCCAACGGCTCATTGGATTAATATCCTTTTGAAACTTAGATAATCTTCCTCACTGTCTACAATTCTGATGTCGCCGACAAACCTACGCAGTATGTCTGCTGTGTGTTCCATTCTTTTCTCATATAGACCAATGATTCATATTTACTTGTAATGATCGTTATTCAACAGTGTGCAGATTATACAAGTTAGTCATGCAATTAACCATGAGGAAGAAAGCCGCAGACTGCAGGGAGATATTAAACAATTGGCAATAAAAATGGTGAAAACAATTCATTCCAGCGAAGTGGGTGATAGTGAAGCAAGATCAAACTTCAAACCAGCCGCCCTCACTCCAGTTGTGGCAGTCAGCCGTCTCAGCAAGAAGCTCTGTAGATCGCTATGTCATTATAAACGGGAACAAATTTCCCTTCTGCCCCGCCTTTGACCAGGAGCACTCGCAACCACGGAACTGCTTACCCCTCTAAACCGTCATAGAAGTACCGTGCATTCTCCGATTGTGTCACTGGAGCCATCGAGTATCTCTGCGACCTCATTCCCATCCCGATTTCCAGTTGGATCTTTGTGACTGCGCCAGTCAATTCCTCTGATTCTGGGGCTGGGAACTGGGACTCTGGCAGCAGTGGTTGCTGCCTTGTGGGGGAAAACTGGTGAAGTAGCCGATGTTAAACTGCATTGCTATTGTAGCATACATTTCAACAAAACCTGCACTGTCCCCAGAGTCTTTGATGTTTTGGAGATATCTATTTATCTCAGCCTTCAGCATATTAATGATGGAATCACCACAGCCTCTGCGGGCACCGATGTTAAACGGTCAGCCCATTCTGAGTTCCCACATATCTGTCACTGTTCGCTAAGCACTGATATTGTGTGTTCGGTACTCTGCCTTTCATTGTCTATGTTACTGTACTTATCGCGTCATGGTAGTATGCTGCTATATGGGATGCCGCGATGTATAGTGGTTAGTACTCTGCGTTGTGACCGCAGAAACCTCGGTTCGAATCCGAGTCACGGCAGTAGTTTCTCAATTCGCCCCAGTTTTTGTGAAGCACACAAAGATATAAGTTGTTTTAACATGGTAATTTTGTCCAAGGCAATGATCTTTTTCCTTCAAATTCTGCTCGCTCATAACTCGGTGTTTCATATGTCAGCATTCAAATCCACCCGTTCTCAGAGATTTCTTCCCTCCTACGATCATAAACCCGACTTTCCGTCCAACACTACCATTTCATTAATTTGGGGATGCCGGTGTTGGACTGTGGTGTACAAAGTTAATAATCACACAATACCAGGTTATTGTCTTGCATGTTTAATTGAAGCACTAGCTTTCGGAGCGCTGCTCTTTTGTGGAGTCATTTCCTATTTCATTAAGGCACTGCAGAATCAAACACTGACTCTCACATTGATACCGTTCAGTCTGTGTTGCTGTGGTCACTTTTGCTGGGTGAACGTGCACCAACCCTACGATCGGGACCTGCAGAAAAGTTGATCCATTTGGTTACTGCTGTTGTGAGATCAATACTCTTGTCGCAACTTTTACTGAGACGGACAAGAGATTATTCGACGGTCAAGCTCAGGAAAATGACACAGGACAGTATCGGGGAAAAGCAACTCCGTTGGGAAAGATCAGTTTGATCGGTTTTCTGCAATGGCCGAGCGCTCTTACCACTGGACGGTTAATTCAGACACCAGGGACTCGGGTTTGACTCCGACCATGCTAGTGGTAGAATTGGGATTCAGTGAATATCTGGAATTATGAATCTAATAAATCCCATAAATCCATGGTCAATTGTTGAAAAAAAATAAAACCATGAGTTTCACTGACGTCCTTTAAAGAAGGAAACTGCCATTCTTATCTGGTCGGGCCTCCATATGACTCCAGACTCACTGCAATATAGTTGAGACTCAGTGCCCGCTGTATACTCAGAGATAGCAAAATATACTGCAGAGACCGCGATGCCCTCATACAGTAACAGAATAAAAGAAGTTTATTTGGCTCTAGCTCGAGTACTGTGTGCAGTTCTACAATTCACATAATAGCATGGATGTGATCGCACTGGGAACAGTGCAGGAGAGATTCACTGGGGTATTGTCTGGCTGAAGAGTTTCAGTTATGAGGACAGACTGGGGTTGTTTGTCGCCGAGCAGCGGAGATTGGGGAAGACATGACTGAGATGTACAAAACAATCAGGGATACGGATCGGATAGACTAAAAGAAGCGTTTCCTGTTGATGGAGGGATCGAATATCGGGCCAAGAGATGTCGGGAAAAGGCAGAAAGGTTTGAGAAGATGTGCGCAAAGCGTCAGAGAGGCGGAAACCCTTTACACCTGAAAACAAAATTCAGATGAGACTTTGTGATGCCAAGATATATAAGGCTATGGGCTGAATGATGGAAAACTTGATTCAGGTCGTTAAGCAGTTTTGTTGGACAAGTGCGGCCACAACAGGCTGAAGGGCCTCCTTCGACGTTGTTGTCCTCCACAGTATCGTGGTTAGTGTCCCCGTCTGTCACAGGGCTCAATTCTCCGCTGGGGGCATCGAAAAGGTTTTACACCTGTAGCTCTTTTCCCCAGTGAAGGTTATTAATGCGTGGCCTTCCATTCTCGATTGGATATGTCACAGCAAGGACACTGCTGTCTGAATCAGCTGGGGAAGGACTGCAGCTCCTAGGGGGAGAGAGTGTCAGTGAAAGTGCAAACACGTAACTTCTGCAAACTGCACATTGTATCTGTGTTGGAATGAAAACCATTTCATCGATTTGTTTCTGACTGAAATGTTTGCTTAAAGCAGGAACCTGAGGAAGAAAACAGGGTAAACCCATTCAGATCTGAGTGCAGAAACATTTCCTGCAGCACGAATAAGGTTGTACAGCGCAGAATCGCGTTTGGGTGCATTGAATTATGGTTGATGGGCGCAGCTTGCTTTCACTCGGCTGAGTTACCATGTATAAAGCTATTAAACATGATTCAGATGGTGCTCACTGTTATGATATAATTGCTGAGTGGCTCGCACTGATTTTAGATCTGCAGTTGAGGTGGATTGACCATGTTAAATTGCCCTGTCATGTCCAGGGATTGAAATCACTAAGTTAAGTGAATTAGCCATGGGTAATGCGGGGATAAGGTCAGCAGTCACACGATGCAATGTTTTACTCCGGTAGGTTTATTTGAAATCACAAGCCAGAGGGCTGTTCTTTCTTCAGGTGAAATATATGGGAGTGAGTGGGGGGCTAGGTCTGGTTGTGATGCTCTTCAGAGTGATCCTATAGACTCGATTGGGTGAATTGTACTTTCTGCATTGTAGGGTATCTGTGATTCTATCAGAGAGGACAGTGCCAGCGTTTACTGGGCTGCTAAGACATTAGAGACGATGCTGACGGCGTTTAGTGGGGATGGGATTTTATTTATTTGTGTTTGGAAAATTTGGAACTGAACCAAGAAAAACCGAATGGAAGTTCTCCAGAGTATACGAGGTTTGGAGGGAGGAAATAGGTGGTAAATTCACTCTTTCAAGTTACTAAATTTCTGAACGTCAGGTATTCAAAACCATTGATGTAGGACAAATAAATGATGGGAGCAGAATTTCTGTACTCAGAGAATCCGTTTCCAAAATATTTGGGAAGGCACATTTAGAGACACACAAGCAGTGAATTTCACCAGGCGAGAGAGACAGCCTGTGGCTGGGTAAAAGTGATAAAGTGGGGTGTGCGGGATGGAAGGTGCGAGGAAACAATGTCTAATTTGGATGAATTGAAATGTAAAGAAATATCAGAAACGTATGCAACCGAATAAGAGTCAGCAAAAATTTCAGAGTTTTGAAAGATTTGCATTAATATTCCACATTAAACATTATAAATGGAACTGAGCAGATTTTATAGATTGTCAAGGAAAGATATTCCATAATGCATAGGAAGTGACACGTCGCTTGGAAATCGATTTTCTGCTTTAGATTCATGCCTTAAAGGTGGGAGGACAATCGCCATGATGTTGGGTTCATTAGATACCCACTGAAATCTGCCAAAGTAACTGAGCATCAAAACTGTCTTTTTCTTTGTAGTTAAACTTTCAGTTTTTCTCATCAGTATTTTCTTTAAGCTGAAATAAATTTGGATCAAAATTGAATAAATATTAAACATTCCAATGATACAAATCCAATTCACTTCCGATCATTGCAATGAGCAGAGTGAGGTTGCAGCAAAATTAATAAAATGAAGCGAACAAAACTGCATTTCTGGGAAATTTACACAGATCAGGTTCAGCCATATGAGAAAAGCCATCGAGCTAAAACATCACCTTCACTTCTCTCTCCATATATACTTCCTCACGTGAGGGAGAAACTGTCTGAAGAAATTATGAGTCAAGACTAAATATGCGTATGAATGTGACGGGAATTTCTTGTTCGCTGGTTCATTCTGAGACAGTTCCGACTTGGAATGAATCACGGACAGCTATTCCCTCCAAGGATGGTGTCAATTCCTTGGATTTTGCTGATATTATCATTCCGCTGAAAGCAGAAACATAATGGTGTGGATTCGATTCCGCTCAAGGAATTTCTCATCCCCTATTAGCACCATATGTAATCTTAACAGGGTCACATGTGAGTTCCTTTGTTTTGCGAGGAAATGGCCCCAAGGTTATGGCGACGGGTTTGTAATTCATCGTTCACACGTGGGTTGAAATCCTACTCTGGTTGTTACTTCTATTAAACGCAGCTGTGGTTTTCCTTTGTGCCTCGCATCTTTAGTGTACATTGGACGGAGAATCTTGCTCTTGCCCTTCATTGCACTGGAGATTTGCGATAAATTGATACCACATCAAAGTCGAAATAAACCAATTTGATTCTGTTGTAAGTTGAATTGAGATAATGAAAAGGAGTGCAACTTTTGTTTCATCCCTTCATTCCATCTTGACTTTATATGAATATACATCGAATGAAAGAGAAACAAATAAGGAGAGATCGAGAGGAATAGTTTATCCAGTGGGATTGTGAATGAGTATTTTGATGTAACACTCCACACAAAGGTCTGATCAGTATTTCAAACAGTCCATTGGAATTGGAACTGCAAAAACCTTCTCCAATGACACAAACCTTTCATTCTTTCACAAACTATTGCCGTGTGAATCACACTGCGATCGATCATCCAACACGATCACCAAGTTGCCAACAGCATTAGATCCACCAATTTTCTTTAGCAATCACAACTTCTGCACATACCCATCTGCGGTGTGCCCAGTGCCATTTGTTGTCTCCAGGCCACAACACATTTCTTGTTCATGGGTTTATTAGCCTTGTTCCTGATCTTTCTGATAAGTTTGAGAAATCTTTTCTATCACTTCATCCCATCCCCTCAGAATTCCAAATTTATCAATAGAATA
>NW_025206317.1:8301-11456 GCF_004010195.1 Chiloscyllium plagiosum | reverse complement strand
CCCAACACCCACTCTGTCCAGACCATTCAGTATTCTGTATTTTCAGTTAGATTCCCCCCCCTCCTCCATTCCTTCTAAACTCCATCGAGCCTAAACCCAGAGCCCTCAAACATTCCTTCTACATTAAGCTTTTCATTCCTGGGACCATTCTCGTGAACCTCCTCTGAACACGCTCCAGGGCCAGTACATCTTCCTGAGATATGGGGCCCAAAGCTGTGCATAATACTCCAAATATGGTCTGACCAGAGCCTTACAGAGCCTCAGAAGTACATGACTGTTTTTATATTAAAATCCTCTCAAACTAAATGCCTTCCTAACGACTGACTCAACCGACAAGTTTACTTTGAGAGAATCCTGGACTGGAACTCCCAAGTCTCTTTGTGCTTCAGACTTGTGAATTTTCTCCCCATTTAGAAAATAGTCCATGCCTCTATTCTTCCGAATGAAGTGCAGGACCTCACACTTTCCCATGTTATACTCCATCTGCCACTTCTCTGCCCACTGTCTTCGCGTGTCCAAATCCTTCTGCAACCTCCCCGCCTCCTCATTGCTACCTGTCCCTCGACCCATCTTTATATCATCTGCAAAGGTAGCCCTCAGTCCCTTCATTCAGATTACTTACAGTGTGGAAACAGGCCCTTCGGCCCAACAAATCCACGCCGACCCTTCGAAGAGCAACCCACCCAGACCCATTCCCCTACATTTGCCCCCTCACCTTAACGCTACGGGCAATTGAGCACGGCCAATTCACCCTGACCTGCACATTGTTTTTTGGACTGTGGGAGGAAACCGGAGCACCCGGAGGATTTGGTGGGCCGAAGGGCCTGTTTCCACACAGACACGGGGAGAATGTGCAAACTCCACACAGACAGTCACCCGAGGCGGGAGTTGAACCTGGGTCTCTGGCGCTGTCGGGCAGCAGTGCTAACCACTGTGCAACCCTGCCACCCACAATCTAGATCATTATTTATCTAGAATGAATGATCTATTCATCTGGATCGTTAATGTATAAAGTAAAAAGTTGTGGTCCCAACACTGAGCCTCCGACAGGCTAGCACCTTGCCTCTGACACCACCTTCTCCTCATGTACAGACTTTGGGATCGTTTACATCCAACAGAGAGGGTCTTGTGCAAACACACAGCGCTGCACTGACAGGGTGAGATTGGGACCCCCTGCCCCAGAGTCTTGAGACTTTGTGAATCCAAATTAATCAGGACCCCCCCCCCAGATATGAGCAGTTGGTATCTCGGTTCAGTCCTGGCAAAGATGGGGTGAACGTCCTGATGAAGGGTTTATGCCCGAAACATCGACTCTCCTGCTCCTCGGATGCTGCCTGACCTGCTGTGCTTTTCCAGCACAACACTCTCGGCCTGATCTCCAGCATCTGCAGCCCTCACTTTCTCCTGGCAAAGGTGGGGGGGGGGTGCCATGAGGGGTATGGGTACTTGTCCAAGGCAATGGGCAGACCCGAGATAGGCAGGAAGAGGAGGGTGGTGGGGAGAGAGAGAGAGAGAGTGCTCTTGATCCACCTCTCCGGCCAGTCACTGAGGTTAAACATTTTCACAATCATTATGACACACAGAGGGTAAATATTTCAGACAGAACTGAGTGGGGGTGGGTGGGAGTCCGGGTGACAGATAAAAAGGAATGTTTTTCAGGAGTCCCTCCTCAGAATCCCAATCGCTTGCTTCTCTGATCCTGTCTTCCTACCAATCCAGTGTCCTGTAGGCCATTCAGCCCATCCAGCCTGCTTCCCCCCCATTGCTGATCTGATCACCCACTTTCCGACCTCCCACAGCCCCACTGATTCCCTTCCTGCTTAAAACTCTGCCCATCTATAATTCAAACCACCTTTGGACTTGATATCCGTTGCCTGTCTGAAAGCTGGTCCAATTTGTTTACAAAGCATCTCTCTCCTCGGCATCTCAACAACAACTTGCCTTCCTATAGCAGCAAACTTAGTGACCAAGGGTATGGTCAAAGGGATTAGTCCGAAGGAGGGTCTTAAAGGAGGAGACCGAATGGGAGGGGGAGAGGGGACACAATTTTCAGGGAGGAAATTCCAGAGTTTGGGAAACGACAATGGCAGAGGAATGTCTGTGCTGGGGTTGGGGTCTGTGCTGGGGGAGGGGTCTGTGCTGGGGAGGGGTGGCGGTGATTAATCGGCCTGTCCCTGTCCCCAGGTCTCTCCGCTGGTGCGGGATGTAGCAGAGTCGGTGTGTTCCCTGAAGTTTGCTCAGCGAGTGTGTAAGGTGCAGCAGGGTCCTGCTGTCCAATGCCTGCTGGGAGCAGGGAATGAAGCATGGTCCTGACAGGCTGCCCCCAGTACCCTGCTGGAGGCCATTCTGCCCTTCTCCGAAGACTAGCCCACCACGGACAGCCCCATTCTGCCCATGCCCCCACCCCCACCCCCACCCCCTATCCGGGTGGACAGGGGAGTATTGGGGTGTGAGAATGGGCACCATTCGGTCCCTTGTATCAGGATCATAGAGAAAGGGAAAGGCAGAGGGAAGAGGGTGCAGTTGGAGGGGCTTTATACAGAGGGCTAGCATACAGGAGGCCATTCTGGCCCTTGAAGCCTTTCACATTCAGTTAGATCTGTACCCGAATGTCTTTTCACTATCTTTAGAACATAGCCTTCAATAATTTTACACAGTGACCTGACCTTTCAGAGACAATGTTCCAGATCCTCATTGCCCTTTATAGGGAAGAATTGCTACTTGATGACCCCATTTACCCCCACCCCTCACCCCTCACCCCTCACCCCCACCTACCCAGTTTGTTCAGGGCTCCCTCCCTAACCCCCACGGGAACCAGTTACTCACCAGAAACCCTTCTGAAATTTCCAAATGCACCCCCCCCACCACCCAGTTCACCGAGATTCATAAGAATAGTTCCAGAGATGGGGTACCTCAGAGTTTTGGGGAGATTGGAGACCTGGGTCAGATTCCCCGGAGATATAAAGATCAAGAGGAGATCTCATCACAGGGTTCAGAATTGTGAGGGATACAGTCCAGTCTGAGTGTGAGGGGGAGGGGGAGGGGGAGGTTCACTCGGGGGGTTAGGGTCTGGAGTGTACTGTCTGAGTGTGAGGGGGGAGGGGGAGGGGGAGGGTCACTCGAGGGGTTAGGGTCTGGAGTGTACTGTCTGAGAG
>NW_025206317.1:0-6903 GCF_004010195.1 Chiloscyllium plagiosum | reverse complement strand
CGAGGGGTTAGGGTCTGGAGTGTACTGTCTGAGGGTGAGGGGGAGGCAGGTTCACTTGAGGGGTTAGGGTCTGGAGGGTACTGTCTGAGTGTGAGGGGGTAGGGGAGGGTCACTCGAGGGGTTAGGGTCTGGAGTGTACTGTCTGAGGGTGAGGGGGGAGGGGGAGGGTCCGTTCCAGCAATAAGGTGGGACGATTTGTAAGGCTGAGGGTGTCACTGGGTGAAGTTGTTGAACAGAGGGCCAGCACAGGGACTGAGGGCTGAATGGTGTCCACGTACTGAAGTCTGTGTGAAGCGTAATTGACTGCGGAGGAAGAGTATGGCAGGGAACCTAAAGGTCAGTCAGAGAAAGATGTTAGTGGGTTTGATCAAATTAATTATGTCCCGGATGATAATGGTGAGGGTGTCCTATCGTAATGGCTGTGATGTGGGTGTTATTGCAGCTGGGGAGGTCACATTTCATTCACTGAATAAGAGTCTGGAATGCAAAGCTACTCTCAACGATGGTGACCATGAAACGATGATCAAACCCGTCTTATTCTCTCATGGCCTCCCTTACCTGGTCTGACCTCTATGTGACTCCAGTCCCACAGTGATGGCATTGACGCCGGACTGGCCAAGTGATAAAGCAGGCAGCTCACCCTCAAGGGGCAACTAAGGACTGGGCAATAAATTCTGGTCTTGCCGATTATGACGGTGGGAGGGGTGGGAACAGGTTTGATTCAGGCAAATAAGAGGGAATTAGATGATCATTTGGATTGTGGCTGGAGATGGAGAATAGGTAGGAGAATGGGAGTGGGGGGGGGGGGGGGGTTGGAACCAGTACAGAAACAAAGGGCTGAATGGCTTCTCTCTGCATTGTGACAATTCTGTGGCGTAATAGTGCCCACAGGCGAATGAATTTAAAACATCAGGAAGAAGGACCATCACAAACCCCTGTCCAAAACATTGAGGGGAGAGGGGTTTGTGGCTTTGGTTTGGGTTATTGTTGGAGTATGGGAACGAGAACGCCCAGATAATGATAGTGGGAGAGGGAGAGAGAAATGTCTGGAATCTGGTATCAGGGAGCCGGTGTTCACAACGGAATTACAGAACCAACTGGTGTGGATTTATAAAGGTACAGCTAACTAGTTTCATAGTCTAACACACACACACTCACACAGACACTCACACACACACACACACTCTCACACATAATCTCTCACACATACACACACACACTCTCACACAGACACACACTCTCACACAGACACACACTCTCACACAGACACTCACACACAGCCCCACACACTCTCACACAGACACTCACACACAGACACAAGCCCTTGCTCCCTAAAATGTTCTTTCATTCTATATGAAGATGGAATAGTTTATCTGCTCTGGATATCACCCGGGCACCAGTAACTTGATTCTAAAATGCTGAAAACTCCCCCAGAATGTCTCCATTGGCCGCAGAATTTCAAACTGAGACCGTAATCGAGAGGGAGTGAGGGGAGCTGGGGGTGGATTGAGCTCCTGTTTCTGATAGAGCTCTTTTAGTTTGAGGTTTATTGAAGGAATTTGGGCCAATCCCACTGGGAGAGACTCCATATTTTTTGAAAGAACTGCGGCTAATTTCAGGGCATCGAGAAAAAGGGGGAGGATTCATGAATGGGGGTAAACACCACGTCGGAGGGGCATTAGTTTGGTGAACCGCACTCGCCTAATTTGGAGGGTGGCCAGAGTAGAGAGGAGTCCACTTCTCCCCAGGATGGTTCATTCAAAACTAACTGCAGTTTGATTCTCCCAGGACACTGCTGAGGGAGCGCCGCACTGTCGAAGGGTCAGTGCTGAGGGAGTGGGCACTGTCAGAGGGTCAGTGCTGAGGGAGTGCCGCACTGTCGGAGGGTCAGTGCTGAGGGAGTGCCGCACTGTCGGAGGGTCAGTGCTGAGGGAGTGGGCACTGTCAGAGGGTCTCTCACACAGACAGATACACACACACAATGGTTATTTCTGTGGATATTGTATATTTGGATAACTTAGAAGGTATTTGAGAAGGTTCTCTGTATGAGAGATTCATTCTGCTTTAGTTACGTTTTAAATCATTTGCCCATCGCTAATTGCCCAGAGGAGAGTGAGCATTGCTGTGGGTCTGGAGTCACATGTAGTCCTGACCAGGTGAGGACATTAGTGGTTACCTGGTCACCATTACACAAGATTTTGTTTATTGTAGATTTTTGAAAACTGAATTCATATTTCACCATCTGCAGCAGTGGGATTTGAGACAACATTAACCTGGGATTCAGAATTACTGTCCCAGTGACATCCTGACTGCTTCCCCTCCGATGTAGCTCTCTATTCCATTAATATTTCGACGATCGCTAAACCTGGTGTAAACTCTCCTGGTGATGAATAAATTCTCAAATGCTACACTCCCCCCAGGCACATTCACAGCATCGTTACAGTATTAGAAGAGGCCATTCAGCCCATCCTGTCTACAGCAGCTGTCCGAACGAGTCTCTCCTTGTAGCCATTCCCCCTTTGGGCTAGCACATGGTTCCCTGTCAGTCACTCCCTTATGAAATGTTGATTAACCCTGTATCCCCCACACTCACACAGACACACACACACACACACTCTCACACAGACAGATACACACACACAATGGTTATTTCTGTGGATATTGTATATTTGGATAACTTAGAAGGTATTTGAGAAGGTTCTCTGTATGAGAGATTCATTCTGCTTTAGTTACGTTTTAAATCATTTGCCCATCCCTAATTGCCCAGAGGTGAGTGAGCATTGCTGTGGGTCTGGAGTCACATGTAGTCCTGACCAGGTGAGGACATTAGTGGTTACCTGGTCACCATTACACAAGATTTTGTTTATTGTAGATTTTTGAAAACTGAATTCATATTTCACCATCTGCAGCAGTGGGATTTGAGACAACATTAACCTGGGATTCAGAATTACTGTCCCAGTGACATCCTGACTGCTTCCCCTCCGATGTAGCTCTCTATTCCATTAATATTTCGACGATCGCTAAACCTGGTGTAAACTCTCCTGGTGATGAATAAATTCTCAAATGCTACACTCCCCCCAGGCACATTCACAGCATCGTTACAGTATTAGAAGAGGCCATTCAGCCCATCCTGTCTACAGCAGCTGTCCGAACGAGTCTCTCCTTGTAGCCATTCCCCCTTTGGGCTAGCACATGGTTCCCTGTCAGCCATTCCCTTATGAAATGTTGATTAACCCTGTATCCCCCACACTCCAGTGCAGTGTGTCCCCGGCCCGGACCACTCACTGCATGAATAAACATTTCTCCTTGTGTCCCTGTCGCCTCTTTCACTGATTACCCTCAGTCTGTGCCCTCTCTCATTCTCCATCCTCCCACCAATGGGGAACAGTCTCTCTCTCTCTCTCTCTCTCTCTCTGTGTCCAGATCCCTCTCCATCAATTCTCTGTTCACCTTCTCTCCATCACGTCCCAGACCCTCCCGTCTATCCACAGAAACCCATTGAGCTTAGGACCATACCCAGGAATCTTTTCTAGGGACAGAAGGAGGCCATTCAGCCCCTTAAGCCTGTTCCACCATTCAAGGAGATCCTGGCTGATCCGAGGCCTAACTCCATATACCTGCCTTTGACCCGTATCCCAGAATCCCTTTGCTCAACAAAAGTTTATCCTTCTTAGATTTAAAACGTCTCTCCCCTCAGAAAGCTGTGGGTGAACTGAGACTGACCCCAGTCGATGGTGTGGACTGTTGTGGACAGGGAGGCGGGCAGTTTCGATGCTGATTAGCTTGAGATGCTGAACGTCTGATTTCTGTTTGTGATGCAGTTCCCTCCTGTCCCTCGGGAGGGGATGTCCAGTCCGGCCGGCCTACACAGCGCTGGGCTGTGGAAATCAGTCCCCTATCAGTCCTTACCCCACTCCCCAGGCCCATCTCATCGTAGCTGGTGATGGTCTGTCACTGTCTATGTCCCCTCAGTCTCAGCAACATGCGGCAGAGTAACATGGAGCTGGATGCTCAGACATTCCTGGTGTTCTGCCCTGAGTTGGGGGGGGGGGGGGGGGGTGACATTGTTTTGTTTATTCAGAGTTCCTTCCTGTCAGGTTTCTTTAGCACTGACTGCTGTCTGGCGGAGATATGCAGAAGGGGTTACCATTGCTGAACCCCCCCTCCCCACTGTCAACATCCTGGGGGTTACCATTGACCAGAAACCCAACTAGATTCACCACATAAACACAGTGACTACAAGAGCAGGTCAGGGGTTGGGAATCCTGCAGCGAGTAACCCACCTGTTGATTCCCCAAGGCACAAGTCAGGAGGGTGATGGAATACTCCCCACTTGCCCTGGATGGGGGCAGCTCTGACAACACTCGGGAAGCTTGACACCATCCAGGACAAAGCAGCCGCTTGATTGGCACCACATCCACAAGCATCCATTCCCTCCCCCACCGATGCTCAGTAGCAGCAGTGTGTACTGTCTACAAGATGCACTGCAGAAACTCACCAAAGATCCTCAGACAGCACCTTCCAAACCCACGGGCACTTCCGTCTAGAAGGACAGGGGCAGCAGATACATGGGAACACCACCCCCTGCAAGATCCCCTCCGAGCCACTCCCCACCCTGACTTGGAAATATATCACCGGTCCTTCAGTGTCACTGGGTCAGAATCCTGGAATTCCCTCCCTCAGGGTGTTATGGATCTATATACAGCACATGGACTGCAGCGGTTCAAGAAGAGGAACTCGCTCCCACAGGGAAAGGGTGAACTCACTCCCACAGGGAAAGGGGGAACTCGCTCCCACAGGGAAAGGGTGAACTCACTCCCACAGGGAAAGGGGGAACTCGCTCCCACAGGGAATGGGGGAACGGGATTCATTCCGACAGGGAATGGGGGAACTCGCTCCCACAGGGAAAGGGTGAACTCACTCCCACAGGGAAAGGGGGAACTCGCTCCCACAGGGAAAGGGTGAACTCACTCCCACAGGGAAAGGGGGAACTCGCTCCCACAGGGAAAGGGTGAACTCACTCCCACAGGGAAAGGGGGAACTCGCTCCCACAGGGAAAGGGTGAACTCACTCCCACAGGGAAAGGGGGAACTCGCTCCCACAGGGAAAGGGTGAACTCACTCCCACAGGGAAAGGGGGAACTCGCTCCCACAGGGAAAGGGTGAACTCACTCCCACAGGGAAAGGGGGAACTCGCTCCCACAGGGAAAGGGTGAACTCACTCCCACAGGGAAAGGGGGAACTCGCTCCCACAGGGAAAGGGTGAACTCACTCCCACAGGGAAAGGGGGAACTCGCTCCCACAGGGAAAGGGGGAACTCACTCCCACAGGGAAAGGGGGAACTCGCTCCCACAGGGAAAGGGGGAACTCACTCCCACAGGGAAAGGGGGAACTCGCTCCCACAGGGAAAGGGGGAACTCACTCCCACAGGGAAAGGGGGAACTCGCTCCCACAGGGAAAGGGGGAACTCACTCCCACAGGGAAAGGGGGAACTCGCTCCCACAGGGAAAGGGGGAACTCACTCCCACAGGGAAAGGGGGAACGGGATTCATTCTGACAGGGAATGGGGGAACTCACTCCCACAGAGAAAGGGGGACCTCACTCTCACAGGGAATGGGGGAACCCGCTCCCACAGGGAAAAGCGGAATTCGCTCCCACAGAGAAAGGGGGAACTCGCTCCCACAGGGAAAGGGTGAACTCGCTCCCACAGGGAATGGGGGAACTCACTCCCACAGGGAAAGGGGGAACTCGCTCCCACAGGGAATGGGGGATGTCAATGCCACAGGGAATGAATGAGGGAATTGTGTCGATGTGGTTAAACGTGATAGTGGATAAACAGATAAGGGAGAGGGGAGTAGGAGGATAGAGTGAAGGGGGAGATGAAGAGTTTGGTGGGACCCTGACCACAAGGAGTCAGTAATGTCACTGGGCTAGACATCCAGGGTCCCCAGTCTATACCACAGTGATTACAGAGACCTAGCTCAGGGAGGGACAGCACTGGCAGCTTAAAGTTCCAGGCTGTAGATACTGTAGGAGGGATACAAAAGGGGCAGGAGATGAGGGAGAGTGGCGTTTTTGATCAGAGAAAACATTACGGCTGTACTGAGGGAGGATATTCCTGGGAATATGCCCAGGGAAATTATTTGGGTGGAGCTGAGAAATAAGAAAGGGATGATCCCGTTATTGGGGTTGTACCCAATGGTCAGCGGGAAATTCAGAAGTGAATCTGGAAGGCAATCTCTGGTATCTGTAAAAATAATAGTTTTTGCAAGCTGGTGCCAGAGTAGATGCTCTGGCCCAGAGACCATTCGCTCCACCTGCTCTGCTGGTTTTCTTCTCTCCCTTCTCTTCTTCCTCCAAGTGTTTCTTTCCTCCTCCTTCTTCTTCCTCTTTCCTTCCCTTCTTTCGGTAATGATTTCCGGTGTTGGTGTGTTACCGGTGGGGCGGTGAGTCCTGGCCTGGTGTGGACTGGACGTTCAGTGGCAGCATGGTTTGCTCGATGGAACCTTTCCTTCTGTATTGTCTAAAATCTTGTAAATGTAAGAAGCTGCGTTGAGGTACTTTTACATCTAGGCAGGAGGCTGGAAGAACACAGCTCTGTTCGCAGCCTCCTGTTTGTCTACCTTGAACTCCAGCATCTGCAGTGATTTTGTCTCAAAAGTTTCTAAGTCAGGGCTGTATTAATTATGTATAAACTTTTCACTGTCCTCATTGAGTATATGTGACGACAAAATCTATTCTACTCTATGGTAGGGATTTTAACTTTCCAAACATAGACTGGGACTGCCATAGTGTTAAGGGTTTAGATGGAGAGAAATTTGTTAAGTGTGGACAAGACAACTTTCTGATTCAGTATGTGGATGTACCTACTAGAGAAGGTGCAAAACTTGACCTCCTCTTGGGA
>NW_025206316.1:10243-11456 GCF_004010195.1 Chiloscyllium plagiosum | reverse complement strand
GGTTAGGGTGGATTGGCCATGGGAAATTGTCCCTTGGTCAGTGGGGAATGGGTCTGAGTGGATTAATCCTCAGAGGATCGATGTGGCCTTGTTATGCCGAAGTGCCCGTTTCCACACTGCAGGGAATCTCATCTGATCAGCTCCTGATTGTAAAGTTTAAGGGGAGGATGCGGTTAAGAAACCTATCTGCCACGACTGAATGGTGGAGCAGATTCGATGGGCCGAATGGCCTAATATCTGCTCCCACGAATACGGACTTATATGGCGATTCATTCGCTGCGAACCCGACACCCAATCTGTGCACAGCAAGCTCCCCCGAACCACCCACCAGCCCCGACACAAAGAGAGTCCCGGTGAGAGATGGACTGACTGTGAGCCAGAAGTCGGCTATTTTCATGGCTTTCCCGTCTGTGTCACCTCGCTTGGCGTAATCCACAAGCTGCAAAAACAAGGCAAGGGGGTCAAAAACCACCGGCTGACACTGTCTCCCTCTCCCCACACACAAAGGAACAGTGCTCTGAGCCCATCACACGCAGCCTCACTCTGTCCCAGCACAATCCCCAACACCGATCCCACTCACCGTCACCTCCCCCCACATCGGAGCAATAAGGGGGAGTGGGTGGGAAGGGACGGGGTCTGGGTACGAATGGGGCAGTGTTCTCACTCACTCAGCTTCAGGGAGGGTGGAAACACTCGAGGAGCTGAGTGTCCCCGCCTCACAGCAATAGGTGGTGAAGGGAGAGAAGGGACAGAATCACACAGGTAGCCATCCTGCCCAATAGGTCTGGACCAGCCGCTTAGATCCATCTCTCCAGCGGCTGCATCACCCACAATCCAGAAAATCAGTTCCGATTTCCTTCCACGTGCCGCACTCTGATCACCGACCCTCGTGTTCCCGATAACAGTGTCGAACCCAGAGGTTACATTCTCATCAATAGTGACAAAGTCACCAGTTCATTAACTCGCCACAATCCAGAAAATCAGTTCCGATTTCCTTCCACGTGCCGCACTCTGATCACCGACCCTCGTGTTCCCGATAACAGTGTCGAACCCAGAGGTTACATTCTCATCAATAGTGACAAAGTCACCAGTTCATTAACTCGTCCAGCCCCTACACCCCCTCTCTATCCCTGTAACCCCCTAAACCCCTCCCTATCCCTGTAACCCCCTCCAGCTCCTGCACCCCTCCCTATCTCTGTAACCCCCTCCAGCC
>NW_025206316.1:4570-7123 GCF_004010195.1 Chiloscyllium plagiosum | reverse complement strand
TCCCTCACACCCCAACCCGCCCCACCCAAACCTCTCCCCAGACCCCGCCCCTACTGCTATCAGACAGATGAAGGGCCCTCCTCTCTTATGTTCTCTCTCTGCACCTTCTCTGTTGGTGTGAAACTAAACTCTGCTCTATTACCCTGACGTACGTATGGAAGGGACGGTTTGTCAGGTTAGGAAGCAAGCCAAGACGCTTCACTGTACTTCAGGACAATGCGACAATAAAAAAAAAAATCAAATCAAAATCAAGACCTGATGATAGTTAATCTTCTGAGATCTGAAAAAAATCTTTGTTGGTGAACCCCACATGCTTCTCTGCATATGCACGCACCTCTCTCTCTCTCTCTCTCTTTGCTCTCTTTTTCTGCTATCCTGTTTAAATCTGACCACACTGCTGTGTAGTTTGTGCTCGGTGAGTCGCATGCTTATACCATTGTTGCAAAGGTGTTGCAGAACTCTAAAGACCTTTTGCAGCAAAAATAAACCCCAACGATTTTAATCTTTGCAATGCTCTGTTCCCCAACGCGATAAGGATTTGGTCTCTCTCTTTTGTCATTCCCTGATGTACGAAATAAATATTGATGTTTCTTAAAATTACCCTCATTCTGGGAGACTATCAATGGATTGCCAATCCATGATTGTACTTTTGCTTTCCGTTTTTAATTTGTCGCTTCGTGCTCATGAAAATGTAAGGATAACCCCTGAATCACAGTGTAACGTTTTACCCTGCTTTATACTTTTATTTTAACTTCTCTTTTTCCCCCCCGTACAGGGAGACCTCCTATAAAACGGTAGATGTGTTTGCATGTGACACCATGTTATAGAAAAACATTATAAACAACAGGGCTTATGGGAAAAACAGGATTGGGCAGGTGGGGGGGGGGGCGAACTGTCCAAAATATCAGTAAAATTGAAACAAAAATAAGTTAGCCGAACACAAGTGACAGCACTTCCACATTCCTAATGAACAGCTCATGCTTCAAATATCCAGCTCCTCAGATGCTACCTGACCAGGCTGTGCTGTTCCAGAACCACACTTTCTGACACAAACCATATCACAGTCCAAGTAAATCTTTAAGTAGTCTGTGTTAATGAAATAATACAGTAAATCTAACACTTTAAGACGAAAATCACTGACTGCAGCACTGTACTCTTTGCTACCTTCCCCCACCCTCCTCCCTGGCCTATCACCTCCATCCTGACCCCCCCCCCCACTCACCTCTCTATGCTACTTTCTCCCCGCTTTTGCCCGAAACGTCGATTGTCCTGTTCCCTGGATGCTGCCTGACCTGCTGTGCTTTTCCAGCGCCACACTCTCGACTCTGATCTCCAGCAACTGCAGTCCTCACTTTTGCCACAAAATGCTAAATCCCAGCCCTCTGCCAGCTTCTTCCCCGGTTTGAAATAAATGGACGCTACCATCCCCAGTTTCCCAGCGAGGTTTCGAGGCTTGCATTCCTGGGTTGAGCTGGACGCACTGAGGGTGGACTTTGAAGACAGAGGTTCCTGAGGCTGGGATTTGCTGTCCAGGGAGAGAATCGTGTCACGGAGAGAGGGAGCTCGCTTTATTAAAAAAAACGGAATGTCCGCGATTCACAAATCACGTGACAGCCAAATAATACACACGGTATAGGTGAACGACCTGGATCAAGTGTCAGTACATGTGAAAAGAGACAGGTTTTGAAGTTACATGGACCCGTTAAAGTGTCACGAGAAAGTGATAAAGGCCTGAATGTCCGAACCGTCGATTCTCCTGCTCCTCGGAGGCTGCCTGACCTGCTGTGTTTCTCCAGCACCACAGTTCAAACCTTTAAATTGACGCGTGGTTTTTCACAAACAAAAAGCAGCCAAATCAAAGAGGTCTGGACACAGGTAAGTCTTGTTTTTGGTGCATAAAATAGCATTCACTCACTCCGTCATCCATTCCCTCCCTCCCTCTGTCCCTCTCGTGCTCTCTCAGCCACACTCCCGCACTCTCACTCATTCAGTCACTCCCACTCTCACTCCCTCACTGGCTAACATGTGGCAATGTTATTTCAGGAAGGAACAGGCTGGGTTTGAGAGAGTGAGGTTGTGGCTAATTAACTACTGAGTTGCAGGACTGTGGCTTCAGCTCAATTCTGAATATTAGGCTCGAGTTTCGTTAGGTCTGGATTCTGTCCAGGTGACAGATAAGAATTAACGCAGATTTGTCTGTGTTACTTTCTGCTCTTGAGGGAGATAGAGCAGCAGTATTTCCGCTCAGCAACTTCAAATATTTTACTGTTCACCAGCACATGTTCACTGCACCCTTCGTTGTACACCCATGTTCACTTCCATTTCACCGAGTCCAACTTCAAAACGAGGACACCCACAATCCAGACAGATAGTTCCATCATAAACATTTAGGGAGCGCCGCACTGTCGGAGGGTCAGTGTTGAGGGAGCGCCGCACTGTCGGAGGGTCAGTGCTGAGGGAGTGCCGCACTGTCGCAGGGTCAGTGCTGAGGGAGTGCCGCACTGTCGGAGGGTCAGTGCTGAGGGAGTGCCGCACTGTCGTAGGGTCAGTGCT
>NW_025206316.1:1617-3910 GCF_004010195.1 Chiloscyllium plagiosum | reverse complement strand
TCCCCCAGCCTCCTGCCTGTCCCTCCTGATGCTGCCTGCCTTGCTGTGTTCCCCCAGCCTCCTGCCTGTCCCTCCTGATGCTGCCTGCCTTGCTGTGTTCCCCCAGCCTCCTGCCTGTGTATTTTGGAGTCCAGCATCTGCAGCATTTTTTTCTGTCTCTCACCCACTGCCCCAGTTCACAATAACTGATGTTGTGTTGTGGCTGTCACTTTTGAGAACGGTTTGGAATGAGCTGTGAGCCACAGACACTATTCTGGGTGCCATTTGAATATCCCGCTATGAGCATTGATTGTTTTTGGCACCGAGGCACAATGTGGCAAGTCCTCATTCTCTCACCACTCCCTGACTGCGGTTTCCCACTCTTTAAATACTCACTTAGACACACAGGTGTGTTTCTTTTTACTCGCCCCCAAAACATGGCATTGTTGGCTGTGCCCAACAATTCTTGCCTCTTCCCCCGTCCCTAGTTGCCCCTCCTTGAGAAGGTGGTGGGGGGGTGGTGAGTTGCCTTCTTGAACCACTGCAGTCCATGTGCTGTAGGGTAGACCCACAATGCCCCAGGATGTGGCAGGACTGCGGAGCTGAGATCTGATCCATCAGGTCTGGGGTCGCGTCGCTCTGTCTGCCACTTGCTGTTGGGTGTGTAAGCAGTCCCGTTTGGTGGCTGCACCTCATCCTCAGGTCTGCCTGGGGCTGCTCCTGGCCCACCCTCCTGCCCTCTCCATTGACCCAGGGTGGATCCCCTGGCCTGATGGTAATGGTTGAGTGGGGGATGTGCTGGGCCATGAGGTTACAGACTGTGCTGGAGTACAGTCCTGCTGCCGTTGATGGATGCCCCAGTCTGGAGTAGCTGGATCTGTTTGAAGCCTGTCCCCTTTAGCTCGGTGATAGTGCCACACAACATGATGGAGGGGATTCTCAATGTGAAGGTGGGGCTTTGTCCCCACAAGGACTGTGTGGGCTCCCTCTCACCGATACTGTCATGGACAGATACGTCTGCAGCCAGCAGATTGGGAAGGATGGGGTCAGGGATGTCTCTCCCTCTTGTTGGTTCCCCTCCCCACCTCCCACAGACCCAGTCCAGCCGCGATGTCCTTTGGGAGCTGACCAGCTCAATCAGTTGTCCTGCTGCTGAGTCACTCTCGGTGGGGAGGGGGGAATGACATACCCCACCCAGAGGATGTTCTGTACCCTTGCCCCCCTCAGGACTTGCTCCAAATGTTGGTCGTCACAGAGCAGTACTGATTCATCAAGCTGTTCCCCATCAAACACTCCCAGGACAGGGACAACACGGGGTTAGATACAGAGTAAAGCTCTCTCTACACTGACCCCCATGTAACACTCCCAGGACAGGGACAGCACGGGGTTAGATACAGAGTAAAGCTCCCTCTACACTGACCCCCATGTAACACTCCCAGGACAGGGACAGCACGGGGTTAGATACAGAGTAAAGCTCCCTCTACACTGACCCCCATGAAACACTCCCAGGACAGGGGCAGCACGGAGATAGATACAGAGCAAAGTTGGATTGTCAATGCTGCTGCGAAGCCACCCCAATAGTCCACGGCCAATCCCCGTTCCCGTGTGCGGAAGCGTCTCTCTCTCCTGAGCTTTGGTAGTGGTGCCCATACCCCCCAGGGGAAGAGGGTGAGAGGTGCAGGGGAGAGACTGGGTATGGGAGAGTCCTGCCCATGTTTAACCAGCCCCTGTACCACACCGCCCTCAGCAAAACCCGACTCGGAGCAAACTCCGAGGAGTGAGACTTCTAGAAATTTCCACCCAGGCGGCCTTCCTGCTGCAGGCAGTGAGTCTTTGAAGTTGACAGATGCATATCTGAGCGTGTGGGACTGTCCCTGTAGGCTTCCTCTCTCGGTCTCTCTGAGACACAGAGTATATGAAGGGGAGACGGATTGGGCTCAGGGAGGGAGGCACAAAGTGCTCTCACCTCTAACAGGGAGACCCAGCGCAGACCTGGGGGCCAGTTCCAGGAGGGTCTGCCCTCCGCACGCACTAACCAACCCGACCCTCAGATTGCCATCACCCCCCTCCCACTTCCCCCCACCCTTCCGGCGACATGTCCATCCTTGGGCCTCTGCTACACCGTCAGGGTGAGCTGGAGGAACCGACAGCCCTATGGCCTCGATATTACCCTCACCGGCTTCAGACTCCCTCCACCCCCAGCCGCATCCTGTGTAGAGCACTCCATAGCCACCCCAGCTCCCTGACCTGACCACACTCCTACTCACCGGTGCACTCCAACTTTCCCATCGACCGACCGTAATTACCCCCCCCA
>NW_025206316.1:0-444 GCF_004010195.1 Chiloscyllium plagiosum | reverse complement strand
CAGAGATTGGGGGTGGGGGGGTGTAGGGGCTGAGTAGGGAGGGGGGTGGCCAGGAGGGGCCTGGGAAGCACTGAGGAGCCGCGGGACATTGGTGTGCGCGGACAGGTGGGTGAGGTGCTGGAGATGGCTGCTGGGATACCTGCCGTGGTTTAGCAGAGACAGCAGTGTTTTTGCGCCCAGGCCTGGGTTATGTCACAGCGAGAGCACGGTGAGCAGCTCAGGAAACCACAAGGCAAGGTAGGCCCTGATCGCTATGGAGACGGTGAGGAGCAGATGCATCAGGGGCTGAAGAGAAATGGGGACAGAGTCTCAGAGGGTGACAGCACAGTGAAATGTCAAAGCTGTACCCACCTATTCTATCGTCATTGTAATTCCATCCGCAAGCACCTGGCCCTGACTGTCTCATGCCTCAGTAATGGAAATGTGTTGCTGGAAAAACGCAGC
>NW_025206315.1:2169-11455 GCF_004010195.1 Chiloscyllium plagiosum | reverse complement strand
AGAAACAGACAGTATGTCCCACACAATGTGTTCTGTGTGTGATATCCTGTTGTGCCAGTCTCAGCCACAGCCTACGGTGCCACTCCACCTGTTACCCCGTAGTAACGGCTTGTGTTCTCACACTCACTATGTCCCCGAGCAATGGCGTTTGGCCCAATCGCCATACAGTTGCCCTGGCAGTGGCCTGACATGCCGTTCCAATCTCTGTTCCCGAACATCGGCCTTAAGATCGGCAACCCTCTTCTGTTTCCCCAGCACCGAAGGATTCGGAGGAAGACAGTAACATTGGGAGGTTATGATCGCAAGATGGAGAGAGAGTGAATGAGATTAGGGAAGGCAAGGACAGTGGAACTGAGTGCGTAAATGGGAAAAGGAGAGAAATAGCAGTGCAGTGTGAGAGTGGGAGGGATATATGGAGAGAGAGTTACAAAGGGAGCAAGGTGAATTCTGCTGAGAGCCAAGTTGGAGTGGGAGACCCAGAAGGGGAAGTATGGACAGAGGGAGTTAAACCCAGCTCCTGAGCTCAGGGCGCGGTGCCCTCCCCTTCCCTGAGGACCATGACTTGGGGCTGAGTCTGTCTCTCTCCAGCTCAGCTTCTCCAACACAAAGACACACAACAACATCAGTCACTCTGCTGCTCGGCACGCTTAAGCAACTTTTTTATTGTTTACAAAAGGACGTGATGGATACAGTCAGTGGGATGGTGCCTTTTCTCACTGGCCCCCGAGATGTGAGAAGCATTGAAATGTTTCCCTGTAACCCCCCTGTGGAATAAGCATGGACCAACCAGCGTTACCCTCAGTCTGTTACCATAGCGACAGGCTGCTGCATCGGTGAAACACTGAACTGAAATGAGAAAATCCCGGATGGATTGATTAATGAGGGAATTTGATGGATGGATGGATTTGGGTGAAGGGATATTTCAGAACATTCTTCAGCTGCTGCCTGAACTTAGTCTGGGTCACGGCATAAATTGCGGTGTTTGTGCAGCAACTGAGGAGCTGCAGCATGAAGCCCAATTCCTGCACAAATCCAACGAGATACACAGACCGATACCCAATATCATACATCCGGGCCCATATAGAATATACTATTATTGTTGACCATAACAGGATGAAATTGGCCGAGATCACAAACAGTAAAATGATGGATTTTTTTCGGTTTCTCATTTCTGTGTCAGACTGAGCGTCCCCATTGGTGTGAGCGCGGAGTCTCCTGCGGGCTCTGCTGGTCACTAAAATGTGTCTGACGGTGAGAACAGTGAGCAGCAGAATCAGGAGAAATGGGACACACGTGGATAGAATGTGGTGGAGGAACTCGATTGTGACCCAGACAATGGAGAATCGAACAGCTATTGTTACATCACAAAACATGGGATTGTTCCACAGCCAATACCGAGCCGTGAGAATAAAATACCAGGAAATGTTCTTTAAACAGCTCAGAACAGTCACTGCTCCCAGAACCACAGCCGCCGTTTTCTCACTGCAATACTTACTTTACAGCTTCTGGCAACAAATGGCCACAAACCGATCAAAGGTGAAAGTGACGGTGAACCAGACAGAGCAGTCAGTGGCTGCATAAAGCAGGACGGTGTGGATATTACACACGGGGACGGTGTACAGGAAATCAAACTGTTCCTGATAAACAATGGGAATGTGTCTCCGGATCAGGTCGAGGATAATGACCTGGAGATCTACCGCTGCCATGGCCCCCAGGTAACGTCTGATACATGGAGACAATCCACAATCTTTATAAATCAGAACGTAGATGGTCACTACATTAACCGTGAGGAAGGAAAATAAACCCATTATACATCAGCCTGGAGGCAAAGGGACCCGTTTGATCGGGGACCCAGTGAGATTTTCAAATGTGCCCCTATATTCGGGGATTTATTAAAATAATTGGATTTGGAAAAACAAATGGGAAGGTCGGAATTACTGACAAACATGTGATGACATAAACCATAAGAAACCATCCCTCCCCAAACACACAGAGACGCATTCATAAGGACAGATGATTTCTAGAACATTCCCACCCACTCGATCATTCGTCACTCTTTCTCCGTTCTTAATACGGAGGGTGGAAAAGTTGCTGTCCTGACGGATTCTCTCCTAGTTTCCTGAAGACAAACAGGGTTTGGGAATTCCTTATTTTGATCTAAATTGTGGTCGATCCTGTGTCGGGAAGAAGTGTAAATGCAGGGAAAACGTACTCACCCCTTTAACTGTCTGAGGGGCCTTCGGAACAGTGTCTCCTTCTCCCTATAACGGGATCTCTTCTCTCGGGATCTTATCCTTTGTTTAATTCACTGACGTCCGGCCGTTCACTAACAATGTCAGGGACAGAACGTGCCTGGGAATGGCAGTTATAGAATGTCAGGGACAGAACGTTTCGGGGAATGGCAGTTATAGAATGTTGGGGACAGAACGTTCTGGAGAATGTCAGTTATAGAATGTTGGGGACGGAACGTTCTGGGGAATGTCAGTTATAGAATGTTGGGGACAGAACGTTCCGGTGAACTCCTTGACCTGTCCATCACCTTTCCCCCCTGTCCACCCCACCAACATGATGCACTGTGCCTGGACACACTGTAACATTAATGGGGTGAGAGACGGAGGGTCCAATCACAGGAATGGGAACTAAAGGCATTGCCAGATCAGCTGTAATGGTGAGATATAACACATTCTTAATCCACCTCACAGAACCAGCCCAGACACCATCAACCCAGAGGAGATATCTGTTCACCGTGGAACACTGTGCAGACCAGGCCAGTGTACTGCTCAGTACAACGCAGCAATCTGTCCAGAGTGGAACACTGCACAGATCAGATCTATAAACCCAGACCACATATCTGTCCACCGCGGTGAGCTGTGCAGACCACAGCAGTGCATTTATCGAAAAACCCAGACTAGATATTTGTACAGCACCGGGAGAAGTGCAGATCACAGCAGTGCATTGATCTATAAATACGGACTAGATATCTGTCCAGCACGGGGAGCTGTGCAGACCACAGCAGGGCACTAATGCGTGAACCTGAAACAAATATCCATCCAGCATAAGGCGTTACACAAACCACATCATTGCATTATCTATAAACCTCAGCCAGTTAGTCTGACCAGCACATAAAACTGTGCAGTGATCTCCTGTGAATTAATATGTAAACGAGGAGCAGTTACCCTCCCAGCATGTAGGACTGTGTACACCACCCAGTGCATTGATCTGGAAACCAGGAGCAGTTACACTCTCAACATGTGGAGCTGTGTGTGCCAGCCCAGTGCATTGATCAGTAACACTGTGTTAGATCCCAGCCCAGCGTGGGGAAACTTGCAGCCCATGCTGGAAGTGACAGGATGTGCAACTCTCACCCATTTACAGCTCCATATCTCCATTGTGCCCTGACAAAGGGGGTGCTGTGGGTGTGAACATTACTGCCAGAGCGAGAAGAGGGGGGGGGGGGGGGAGGGGGGAATCAGTTGAAACCTCACCACATGGGAGGGGTTTGGGAAATAGACAGAGAGGGGGAGACTGAGAGACAGTGTCATGGAAGAATGTGTTCCCAGGTTGCAGAATGCTGAAAGGTAGACACTTTGATAGCATTCTGTAACATGAGCCTGTCTTCCCAGGAAAGATGGCAAATAGGGATATTGGTGTGAGGTCAGATGAGGATTTGTTCTGCATCTTTGTAACTAGAATTAGTTTCAACAGAATCTACGTCTCATTAGGCAGGTGCTAACAATAATTTATCTTTGTTTGATTTTCCTTGAGTGTGACAGAGGGATCGTCCGCACGAGGCTGAGCTAGTTTCCTAGTGCTATCGCATCGAACTCACCTCATGAACTACCCACCCCACCCCATGTTGTCCCTCTCATTCAATACCAGCCCGATTCTCCCACCCATTATGGCTGGAGGTACTCACCACCGCCCGGGTGCCCCTGGAGATTCCGTGATCCCTGGCACGGGTGCCAAGTTTAAAAGGCCAATGGGGACATGTTTGAGCTTTCTCCGTTTGGAGCTGCTCTGCACAGTTTACCCCGAGCATGGCAGATCACGGTTTGTCGACAGGGGCATGGAGGTCCTGGTTGATTGGCTAGTACAGAGGGGGACCTTTCTCTTCCTAGAGGGGGCCACACCATCAGACCCACCGAGCATGGTCTGAGCTCACCACCCAGCTCAGTGCAGTATCTGCGGTCTGAGGAAATGTCCAGCAATACAGGACAAGCATCAATAACCTTCCCCGCTCTGTCAGGATAAGGGTCACCATATTCTCTCTGGTCCCTCACACTCACCGTATATCTGATATACCACCGACCCCCGAACAAGCACTGTTGCCTCACAGCGCCAGAGACCCGGGTTCAATTCCCGCCTCAGGCGACTGTGTGGAGTTTGCACATTCTCCCCGTGTCTGCGTGGGTTTCCTCCGGGTGCTCCGGTTTCCTCCCACAGTCCAAAAATGTGCAGGTTACGTGAATTGGCCATGCTAAATTGCCCGTAGTGTTAGGTGCAGGGGTAAATGTAGGGGAATGGGTCTGGGTGGGTTGCGCTTCGGCTGGTCGGTGTGGACTTGTTGGGCCGAAGAGCCTGTTTCCACACTGTAAGTAATCTAATCTAATCTAACCACTCTCATTGTCGCATGCTGCACCTTCTCTCTCTGTCTCTCTCTCTCAGTCTCTCTCTCTCTCCCTCTCTCTCCCCCCTCCCTCCACTTCACCCCCACACTAATAACACTGCATGGGTACAACACTGTGGACTGACTCCCTCCGGACACCTCACCATGACCCCGTCCCCACCTACACTAACACTAACAGCAGGACCAGCCAGTCCCATCCTCACTCCCTCCCTCCCTTTGGCCCATTCCAGGAGAAACAGCCTGGAATAGGACAGGAAGGACCTATCCGGGTGGTGGAGTGCCCGATATCCGTTCCCGCACCCTCCTGCCCCCGCCAGGTGGGGAGGACCCTGGTACGAGCCGGAGAGGACCGGGACGCCTCGTGTGGAGATTCCAACAGACCGATTATGAAGCACTGTTCAGTGAAGGGCAATTCTCACTCTGAATAGTAAATGTAAAATGTTCACTTTCAGAGACAAAAAATAAATTGATGTTATTATGTCAACAGTGGAATTTGGCAGATCTGTCCCTCATATTTTAACAGTTTACGAGGTGAATTGAGTATTTCTTTATGTTTAATTTAAGTTACCAGATGAGCTTCCCGCCGTGTCCTCACCATCCCCGTGGTGTATCTGTGTGTGTGTCTGTGTGGGGCAGGTCTGGCAGTCTCTGTGGTGCTTAAAGTGAGGCAATGCCACCCTCTGCTGGCATCCACACACCACTGCTCAGGCATTGGCAGAGGGTGAAAACCAACAGGGATTCATTCAGAGAGGGGGAGTGAGAGGGCAGCTGCTCACAGCACCATCCAAACTGATGTCTTATCCATGGACTGATCTAAATGTCCTTTAAAAGTTGTAACTGTCTCTGCTTTCATGACTTCCTCTGGAAGTTCATTCTACACACAAGCCAGATTAAAATATTTACCTCTCATGACTTTTGTAAATCTTTTTCCTCGCATTTAAAATATCCCTCAGTTTTGAATCCGCAATTCTAGGGAAAAGACATCAGCCCTTCAGCTTCTCTGTACCCCGTATTATTTTATAAAACTGTGTAAAATTACCCCTTAATCTCATACTCTCCAGTGAAAAGAGTCCCAGCCTACCCAGCCTCTCCTTATAGCTCAATCCCTCCATTCCCAACAACATCCAGGTTAATCTCTCCTGAACCCTCTCCAGCTGAATAATATCAAGATCAGTAATATCTGGGTGAATAGTCAAGGTATTTTCTAAGGATATTGGGAGTCCAAAACTAGAGGGCATAGTCTTAAAGTGAGAGGGGAAACATTTAAAAGTGACCTAAGGGGCAGCCGTTTTACCCAGAGGGTGGTGTGCCTATGGAATAAGCGGGCCGGGTGACCAGACTGGACACAGTATTCCAGAAGAGGTCCCACCAATATCCTGCACAACCCCAACATGACGTCCCAATTCTGATACTCAAAGGTCTGACATTGCAGCAAAATGTGCTAAACATCTTCTGAACCACACTATCTATATGAATTGCAAATTTTAAAGAATCTTCCTGACGGCCGAGGTTTCTGTTCTACAACACTGACAAAACCCTACTTTTAATTATATAGGTCCTGCTGTTGTTTGATTTACCAAATATAATACCTCGCATTAATGGGACAGATTGCAGACACAGTCAGTAGGGAGGAAAGGCTGGACAGGAATCAGCGGCTTGGTATCATTTCATGGTTTTAGGAAGAGGGCAGTCGCACGTTAGAGATGGGTAGTAGTGATTGGTGTTTTGGGACCAGAAATTAAGCTCTTCCTTCGTCTCTGATGTTCAGTAATACATATCCATTTGAGACCCTCCATTATGCAGAATGTGTCTGCAGGATTTCTTTCCCGAATATTGCAGACTACAGATGATAGCGATTAAAGATGTTCATAGTTAATTTCGATAGCATAGCACACAGACTCAACATCCTACAGTTGAGTCAAATATCTTGCATTTGTTTAATAACAAAAAATGTTTTTTTGTAATTTAGTAATGGCAACCTGATTATAATAAATTCACACCGAGCTGAAAGCGGGCACTACAATATGACCCAAAATCTGGGTATGGTTGTGTAGTGAGTAGTGACCCTGTCTCTGAGTGAGAGTTCTGGATTTGATTCCAATTCCTGAACTTGTGTGGTAGCTTTCCTCGCTCTGGACTAGAAGGCCTGGTTTCAAGTCCTGCCTGTTGCAGAGGTATGTCACAGCATGTCAGGACAGTCTGATGATCAAACACACAGGAGAATAATGTTACAGCTTTATGGGTATTGCCCAGTGATGCTAGTGTCCCATAATCCGGGCACAAAGGTCTAGGTGTAAAGCCCACAAAAGTGTCTCATAATACATAGAATATAGAACATAGAATAATACAGCGCACTTCAGGCCCTTTGGCCCTCAATGTTGGGGCGATCCAAGCCCACCTAACCTTCACTAGCCCACTATCCTCCATATGCCTGTCCAATGCCCGTTTAAATGCCCATAATGAGGGAGCGTCCACCACTGCTACGGGCAGGGCATTCCATGAATTCACGACTTGCTGAGTAAAGAATCTACCCCTAACATCTGTCTTATACTACTCACCCCTTATTTAAAGCTATGCCACCCCTCGTAATAGCTGACTGCATACTTGGAAAAAGGTTCTCACGGTCAACCCTATCCAAACCCCTAATCATCTTGTACACCTCTATCAAGTCACCCCTAAACCTTCTTTCCTCCAATGAAAACAGCCCCAAGTGTCTCAGCCTTTCCTCATACGATCGTCCTGCCATACCAGGCAACATCCTGGTAAACCTCCTCTGAACCCGTTCCAGTGCCTCCACATCCTTCCTATTGTATGGCGACCAAAACTGCGCACGATACTCCAGATGTGGCCGCACCTGAGTCTTATACAACTGCAACATGACCTCAGGACTCCTGAACTCAATTTCCCTACCAATAAAAGCCAGTACGCCATATGCCTTCTTCACCACACTATTTACCTGGGTGGCAACTTTCAAAGATCTGTGTACATGGACACCAAGATGCCTCTGCTTATCCACACTACCAAGTATCCGACCATTAGCTCAGTACCCCATCTTTTTGTTACTCTTACCAAAGTGAATCACCTCACACTTACCTACATTGAACTCCATTTGCCACCTTTCTGCCCAGCTCTGCAGCTTATCTATATCCCGCTGTATCCTGACACATCCTTCCTCACTGTCAACAACTCCACCGACTTTCGTATTATCCGCAAACTTGCTCACCCAACCTCCTATCCCCTCCTACAAGTCATTTATAAAAATGACAAAGAGCAATGGTCCCAAAACAGAACCAACACATCTGAACAAACTGATTAAAATGGATTTAGAATTATGACCAGATGGAGAATGATGAGGTGTCAGAATTGAATTTCAGAATTTGGCCCAGGATGACTGAAAGTACAGCTATTCGTGTTGATTGGAGTCACATGTCACAGCAGTAAAGGTTTATAAAATCAGAATGGTCATGGATAGTTTGAGTAGTCAGGGTTTTCCCCCAAGTTAGGGGCGTCCAACACTAGATGGCATTGGTTAAAAGTGAAAGGGGAAATGTTTTGAGGAGGTCTAAAGCGCACCTTTTCACACAGAGGGTGGTGTGCCTATGGAATGAGCTGTCAGAGGAAGTGATGGAGGCTGGTACAACTACAGCATGTAAAAGGCATCTGGATGCTGACAGACCTGCTGAGCTTTTTCAGCAATTTCTGTATTTCTTTAAAAAATGCATTCATTTTAACACAGGTGTTCTGAATAAATTAAACATTTTATTTTTTAATGACGCAGGGCCATGTAAACATATTTCAAATCGACCGAGACCATTTTCTGCGAAGGTTGCGGCTCTGTGTATGACAGCAGCAATGATGCACCTACATGGAACAGGGATTGTGATAGAGACATAGTTTGGACAATGTACAAGGAGATCTCACATGGTCCAGTTTGGGAGAGGATGACATTACTGTATGATTCAGCTCAGAGAGGTAGAAAATGTAATCTTCCCGAGAAGGATCGGCCTATTGCACTCTCTCTCTCCTTCATTGTTCCTCATCACAGCAATGTGTGCGAGCTAAAAAAAGATCTCTACAGTCATCATTACCATTCTTATTTTTATAGAATCACTTCAGTGTTGAAACAGGCTCTTCGGCCCAACAAGTCCATACCAACCTTCCCAACCCATTCCCCTATATTTACCCCTGACTAATGCAACTAACCTAGAAATCCCTGAACACTACAGACAATTTAGCTTGAACAATCCACCGAACCTACACAGTTTGAGCTGTGGTAGGAAACAGGATCACCCATTAGAAGCTCACACAGACACGGGGAGAATGTGCAAACTCCACATAGACAGTCACCCAAGGCTGGAATCAAAGTCCCTGGTGCTGTGAGGCAGCAGTGATAACCACCGTGCTACCCTTTAGGTGCTCGCTGACCAGAAATCACTGGAATCTCCTCACTGCCGAAAGCAAAAGGAATTAAGCCAAATCCAACTGTCCCAGGATGAAATCCTATTATTCGCAGTTTGTGGGAGGAGAATATCTTCAGAAGCAGAATAACATTTTGGACAATCTCGCAATTTTTCCTTTTGTCATGAGTAACAATAATATCTGGTGTGTGTGTGTGTGTGTGTGTGTGTGTGTGTGTGTGTGTGTGTGTGTGTGTGTGTG
>NW_025206315.1:0-2136 GCF_004010195.1 Chiloscyllium plagiosum | reverse complement strand
CATCGGCCATCTCACCAACCTGGTTACATTTAACATTTGTTGTGAGCAGTGGAGGAGTGGGACTAGAAAAGGAAACAGTGACCCAAAAAGCCGGGGAACTATAGACCGGTGAGCCTGATGTCAGTGGTGAGTAAGTTATTGGAGGGGATTCTGAGGGACAGGATTTACATACGTTTGGGAAGGCAAGGGCTGATCGGGGTAGACAACGTAGCTTTCTGCATGGGAAATCATGTCTCATTAATTTGGTTGAGTTTTTTGAAGAGGTGACAAAGAAGATTAATGAAGGCAGTTTGGTAGACATTGTCGATATGGACCTCAGCAAGGTGTTCATTTAAAGAACAAAGACCAAAGAAAATTTACAGCCCAGGAACAGGCCCTTCGCCCTCTAAGCCTGAGCCGATCCAAATGTACTGTCTAAATCTGTCGGTCAATTCCTAAGCATCTGTATCCCTCTGCTCCCCACCTACTCATGCATCTGTCCAGACGCATCTTAAATTAATCTGCCGTGCCTGCCTCTACCACCTCTGCTAGCAACGTGTTCCAAACGCTCACCGCCCTCTGTTTGAAGTACTTACCACGTGTATCCTCCTTAAACATTCCACCTCTCACTTGGAAAGCACAACATCTCGTTATTGAATCTTTCAACCATGGAAAATGCTTGTCTCTATCCACCCTGGCTATAACCTTCATGATTCTGCAAACCTTAATCAGGTCTACCTCAATCTCCTTTTATCTAGTGAAAATAAATCTAACCTACCCAGCCTCTCTTCGTAGCTAGTATTTCATTCTGATTGGTAGACAGATTAGTAAGTTTCAGTGACATGGGATACAGAAGAAGCTAGTCACAATTGGCTTGAGGGAAGAGGGATATTTTTCAGACTGGAGGCTTGTGAGCAGCAGTGTGCTGTAAGAATCAGTACTGAGTTCACAGCATTTCATCATTTATGTAAAGAATTTAGATGTGAATATAGGGGCAATAGTTCGTAAATATACAGATGACATCAGAAAGGTGGTGGAGTAGATTATCTCAGAGTGCAACAAGAACCCAATTGGATGGGACAAAGGGGCAAGGAGTAACAGATGAAGTTTAATTTAGATAAATATGAAGCTTTGCATTTTGGGAAGGCAAATCAGGGCAGACATTATATACTTCATGGTCAGGTCCTGGGGCATGTTGTGAAACAAAGGGGCATAGGGCTGCAGGTGCTTTTTCCCTTGAAAGTGGAGTCACAGGGAGACAGTGTGGTGCAGAACACATTTGACACATTTGCCTTAATCAGTCAGAGCATTGAGTATAGGAGTTATGATGGTATGTTGTATCTGTACAGGATGTTGGTGAGGCCACTTTAAGAATACTGCGTACAGCTCAGCTTTCTGCAGAAATGACTTACACGGATGTTCCAGGACTGGAGGTTTGAGCTTTAGGGAGAGGTTGATTAGGTTGAGGCGTTTCCCCCTGGAGTGTCAGAGGCTGAAGGATGATATTATAGAGGTTTATAAAACCATCAGGGGCATGGTTATTCTGAACAGCCACGTTCTGCTCTCCAGGATAGGGCAGTCCAGAACAAGAGGGCATAGGTTGAAGGCGAGGGGGATTGGTTTAGAAGGGACCTGAAGATAAATGTTTCACACAGAGAGTGGTGAGTGCACAGAAAGTGCTGTCAGAGGAAATGGTGAAGGTGGTTACACTTGCACATTTAAAAAGTATCTGAAAGAGGAGGTATATTTACCAAATGCTGGCAAATGGGACTGGATCAGATTTGATATCTGATCGGTGTGAACAGATTGGACTAACGGGTCTGCTTTCGTTCTGCATGACTCTCTGGTTCTATAAGAGGAATGATGAAAAATTCTGTAAGGTTCTTTCAAGTCGTACTTCTGTTCTCTGGAAGTTTATCGTGACTCTATGTTTACATTGAATGAAAGCTGCATTAGTTAAATATTTGACAAAAAAGTGAGTCATGGATAATGGGACACAGACAGGAAGGTGGGGCTTAGACCACAACCTGATCAGCCAAAATCTTACTGCCTGGTGGAGAAGGCTCAAAGTATCTAATGACCCACTCCTCCTCCTCAGTCCTATGTTCCTGTGTTCCATTCAGCCCCTCATACCTGCTAGACAGGAAGAGTTGGAGG
>NW_025206314.1:0-11455 GCF_004010195.1 Chiloscyllium plagiosum | reverse complement strand
CCTGACCTGCTGTGCTGTTCCAGCAATAAAGTTTCAACTTGGATAATGTAGGTACCTATAAGGCAGGGGATTTTCCCCAGCTCCTTTTAACAGTCTGGAACATTGTCTTACCCCTTTTTGAGGATTTGAATCTCCTGTATAATTCTCTGCTCCAAGTTTGTTGCTCCCAATAGTTCATCTCTATTTTGATTCAGACAGACAGAGGCCTAAACCATCTTATGATTTGATCAAGTCTCATTTTATTTGGGTTTCATGGAGGGTTACTCTCCACAAGGTGAATTACATTTTCTCATGATACCATCCTCAATCTGCCTCATTAACTACCCTCTCTGCCCGTGTGGTCTTCCTCTCATCTGACACTAACACAATGATTTTCCCCTTTGTCATAACAACTGCCCTCTACCTGGATATCCCAGAATGCACAGACCTTCCTGTTTCCAGGAGCCATCTTTAAAAAGTCATTTTACTCTTGGATTGTGAATTCAAATCTGGCTTGGACATGGCAGGGGGGTAAAACTGGGGCCTCACTTTGTGGCCAAGCCCCTGGTCCTGGTGTATGACATGGTGCATGAGAGGGTCATTATCTTCCTCCAGGGCTGGCAGGGGAAGCTATGACACCAGACCCTTCCAGCTTGGTCCGAGGCTGACCCCTGGGTCAGTAAGGTGCTAGCCTTCTGGGTGAATGCCCAGCAGTGTGGAAGGAGGTCAGTGACCTTCTCCACTCCACCAGGTAAGTGGCACCATCTGCACTTTGTGACCTCTCCCTCACTCTATCTCTGTTACTGCACCCACCTCACAACAAGGCTCATGTTCTCCCACCCTCAGTGAATGCAGCACCTTCTCTCAGTCTCTCTGTAATCTTTTCTCTGCCCCTCTGCCTAACTCTTCCTGGCGTCTATGCTGCTCACTCACTCACTCAGCACACCTCGACACCTTTCCCCCAGCTGTCCCAGCACTAACAGCTGTACCAACCACTTCCATTTCCCTAATCTTTCTTGGTAATTCTCACATTCCGGAAGGAACCATCCCACACTAGGGCACAAAGAGCGAAGAGAGATATGGGGCTGCCTAACATTCATTTCCTCACCCCCTCACAGGGGAAGGACCCTGACCCTAACAACCACAAGAGGCTGACTGACCGTGTCCAAGCTCCCGGACTGGGATCTGAGACTCCCCCTGACTCACTGTGCTGGGCACCGTGACTGATTGTGGACAATGAGATCAAGCTTCCTCAGTTTGTGTCTGTGCTAAACACCAAGACAATACAGCAGACGGGTGAGCCTGGTAGCTCTATCTGAGGGGAAACACTGCTAAAGGCAGGGTAAGGCAAGGCTATAATTCTGTGAGCATTCAAGACAGTTCAAAGTGAGTGTGTACAAACACAGAGTGAGCAGCCCAGAGAGACAGCCCATGAGCTGGGTGTGTGTCCCTGAGCACAGTGTCCTTGCAGCAGCATTGAGTGTGTACAAACACGAAGTGAGCAGCCCAGAGGGATAGTCCATGAGCTGGGTGTGTGATCCTGACTACAGTGTCCTTGCAGCAGCATTGAGTATGCACAAATACGGAGTGAGCAGCCCAGAGGGATAGGCCATGAGTTGGGTGTGTGTCCCTGAGCACAGTGTCCTTACAGTAGCATTGAGTGTGTACAATCACGAAGTGAGCAGCCCAGATGTACAGTCCATGAGCTGGGTGTGTCCCTGAGCACAGTGTCCTTGCAGCAGCATTGTAATGAGAGTTGTCAGTGCACCCTGAGCTGCAGCATTGAAGTACAGAAGCGTACTGTCAATGGTTCGGAGATGTGCTGGGATGGCATGGTGAGGCTGGCATGTGTCAGATGACAGCATTGGTTGGTGTGGAGTACATGCAGCTTCTGTTCATGCAGTGTCCCCCGAGACGTTGGTGTCCAAGATAGAAGGCCGCAGGAGCGAGGGTCAAGATGACTTCACCAGGTACCAGCTCTGACATTCATGTCAAATTCTCAATATTGAGTTTGCCCACAGTGGGGATGGATGTGAAGCTGCAAGTTGATGAGAGGAGGGATCCACAATAATGTGGCTGTTGGTAATCAGTAATCATTCAGTGAGCATCTCGCCACTCCCGCGCTCAAATCTTGTCTTAAAGAACAGTCCAGCACAGGAATAGGTCCTTCAGCCCAGCAAGCCCAATTGACACAGGATGCCGCTCTAAAGTTAACACAAAAGTTTTTGCTCCGATACTTTCTATGTCATTCTATTCCCTACTTACTCACACTTGTGCCAAGATCCCTCTGAAACCTTGCTATATTGGCTTCTTCCCCTCTATCAGTGCATTCCAGGCACTTTCACATTCTGTCTGGAACAGCAAAATTAAAACCTATCATATCTCCTGAACGTTTTCCCTTTTACCTAAAACCTACGGTCCTGAGTAATTGATATTTCTACTCTGGGAAAAAGCCTCGAACTGTATTTCTATCTATGCCTCTGACAATTTTGTAAATATTTATCAGATAGTCCCATAGCCAAAGATGCCCAGGTGCAAACAAACCATGTGTGTTCAATTTTTCCTTCTGGCTAATACCCTCCAAACCAGACTACATCCTGGTAAAACTTTTCCATACCCTCTTCAACACTTCCACATTGTGTGGCAACCAGTACTGTACACAATATTCTAAATGTACCTCAAACTAAGTTTCTCTACAGCTGCAATATGGCCTGTTAATTTTCATACTGCATGCTCCGATGCATGTCTGCAAGTTTTCTGTCAGTCTTCTTGGATCATCCTATCCACCGTGTTGCCACTTTCAGGGAACTGTGGAGCTGTACACCAAGATCCCTTCGGATGTTGATGCAATCAGTAGTTTTTCCATTCACTTTATACTTCTCCCCTGAACTAGACCTTCTAAAATGCATCATGTCACAATTGTCCAAATAAAGTTACATCTGTAGTTTCTCTGTCCAAGTCTGCAGCTGACCTATATCCTGCTGTATTTTCTGGCAATCATCCTCACAATCTGCAACTTCGCCAATCAATTTACAGATCTCCAGTCACAAAACACACAATTCCACCAATCCTGTCTTCTATGGCCAAACAGTTCTCTATCCATCTTACTAACAGACCGCTGATCCCACTTCACTTCACCTCACCTTCTGTATGAGCCTTCCATAAGAAAACATATCAAAGGCCTTGCAAAGGTCCAGACGGCCAGCATCCAGCCCCGCGCCCGCATCAATCAATTTTGTCACTTCCTCAAAACATTCAATCAAGTTTGTGAGACATGATCTTCCCCATGCAACTGTGTTGCCTGTTGCTAGTAAATCCATTCTCGAGTACTGTTGGAGCTGCACTCATTCAGACAAGTGATTATTCCAACATATTCCTGACATGAACTGTGGAGAGTAGATTAGATTCCTTACAGAGTGGAAATAGGCCCTTCGGCCTAACCAGTCCACATCAACCCACCGAAGAGTAACCCACCCACACACATTTCCCTCTGACTAAGACACTTAACAATTTAGTATGGCCAATTCACTTGGCCTGCACGTCTTTGGATTGTGGGAGGAAACCCATGCAGACACGGGGTGAATCCACACAGTTATCTCCCAAGGCCGGAATCGAACCCAGGTCTTTCGCGCTGTGAGGTAGCAGTACAAAACACTGAGCCACCATGCTGCTCTTGATTTCACTTGTACAGTGGGAAGTATGTTGAGCCGATCCGGTTACTGTACAGTGGGAGGTATGTAGGAACGAGATGGTTACTGTACAGTGGGCGGTATGTTGGGCTGTGAGGGTTACTGTACAGTGGTTGGTATGTCGAGCCGTTGCGGTTACTATACAGTGGGAGGGATGTCGGGCTGTGAAGGTTACTGTACAGTGGCAGGTATGTTGGGCCGTGATGGTTAGTGTACAGTGGGAGATATGTCGGACAGTGATGGTTACTGTACAGTGGGAGGTATGTTGGCCTGTGATGTTTACTGTACAGTGAGAGGTATGTCTGGTCATGATGGTTACTGTACAGTGGGAGGTATGTCGGGCCGTGATGGTTACTGTACAGTGGAAGGTATGTCGGGCCGTGATGGTTACTGTACAGTTGGAGGTAAGTCGGGCTGTGATAGTTACTGTACAGTGGGAGGTATATCGGGCTGTGATGGCTACGGTACAGTAGGAGGTATGTCGGGCCGTGATGGTTACTGTAAATGGGAGGTATGTCGGGCCATGACGGTTACTGTACAATGGGAGCTAAGTCGGGCCGTGATGGTTACTGTACAGTGGGTGGAATGTCGGGCCGTGATGGTTAATGTACAGTGGGAGGTATGTCAGGCTGTGATGGTTACTGTACAGTGGGAGTTATGCTGGGCTGTGATGGTTACTGTACAGTGGGAGGTATGTCTGGCTGTGATGGTTACTGTAAAGTAGGAGATATGTATGGCAGAGATAGTTACTGTACAGTGGGAGGTATGTCGGGCCGTGATGGTTACTGTACAGTGGGAGCTATGTCGGGCTGTGATGGTTCCTGTACAGTGGGAGGTATGTCTGGCGGTGATGGTTACTGACAGTGGGAGGTATGTCGGGCTGTAACGGTTAATGTACAGTGGGAGGTATGTCAGGCTGTGAAGGTTACTGTACAGTGGGAAATATGTCGGGCCGTGACGGTTACTGCACAGTGGGAGGTATGTCGGGCCGTGATGGTTACTGTACAGTGGGAGGTAAGTCGGGCCGTGATGGTTACTGTACCGTGGGAGGTATGTCTGGCCGTGACGGTTTCTGTACAGTGGAAGGTATGTCGGGCCTTGACGGTTACTGTACAGAGGGAGGTACGTCGGGCTGTGATGGTTACTGTACAGTGGGAGGTATGTCGGGCTGTGATGGCTACGGTACAGTGGGAGGTATGTCGGGCGGTGATGGCTACTGTACAGTGGGAGGTATGTCGGGCTGTGACGGTTACTGTACAGTGGGAGGTATGTCGGGCCGTGATGGCTACTGTACAATGGGAGGTATGTCAGGCCATGACGTTTAGTGTACAGTGGGAGCTAAGTCGGGCCGTGATGGTTAGTGTACAGTGGGAAGTATGCTGGGCCGTGATGGTTACTGCACAGTGGGAGGTACGTCTGGCTGTGATGGTTACTGTACGGTTGGAAATATGTATGGCGGTGAAGGTTACAGTACAGTGGGAGGTATGTCGGGCCTTGATGGTTACTGTACAGTGGGAGCTATGTCGGGCTGTGATGGTTCCTGTACAGTCGGAGGTATGTCTGGCGGTGATGGTTTCTGACAGTGGGAGGTATGTCGGGCTGTGACGGTTAATGTACAGTGGGAGGTATGTCGGGCTGTGACGGTTACTGTACAGTGGGAGGTATGTCAGGCTGTGAAGGTGACTGTACAATGGGAGGTATGTCAGGCCGTGACGGTTACTGTACATTGGGAGGTATGTCGGGCCGTGATGGTTACTGTACAGTGGGAGGTATGTCTGGCCGTGACGGTTACTGTACAGTGGGAGGTATGTTGGGCCATGATGGTTACTGTACAGTGGGAGAAATGTCGGGGTGCGATGGTTACTGTACACTGGGGTGTACGTCGGGCCGTGACGGTTACTGTAAAGAGGTATGTCGGGCCGTGATGGTTACAGTCCAATGGGAGGTATGTCGGACCGTGATGGTTACTGTAAGTGGGAGGTATGTTGGGCCGTGACGATTACTGTACAGTGGGAGAAATGTCGGGGTGTGATGGTTACTGTACAGTGGGAGGTATGTTGGGCCGTGACGGTTACTGTACAGTGGGAGGTATGTCGGGCCGTGACGGTTACTGTACAGTGGGAGGTAGGTCGGGACGTGATGGTCACTGCACAGTGGGAGATATGTCGGGTTGTGATGGTTACTGTACAGTGGGAGCTATGTCGGGCTGTGATGGTTCCTGTACAGTGGGTGGTATGTCTGGCGGTGATGGTTACTGACAGTGGGAGGTATATCGGCCCGTGACGGTTACTGTACAGTGGGAGGTATGTCAGGCTGTGAAGGTGACTGTACAGTGGGAGGTATGTCGGGCCATGACGGTTACTGTACAGTGGGAGGTATGTCGGGCCGTGATGGTTACTGTACAGTGGGAGGTACGTCGGGCTGTGATGGTTACTGTACAGTGGGAGGTATGTCTGGCCGTGACGGTTACTGTACAGTGGGAGGTATGTCGGGCCTTGACGTTTACTGTACAGAGGGAGGTATGTCGGGTCGTGATGGTTACTGTACAGTGGGAGGTATGACGGGCGGTGATGGTTCCTGTACAGTGGGAGGTATGTCGGTCCATGATAGTTACTGTACAGTGGGAGGTATTTCGGGCCGTGATGGTTACTGTACAGTTGGAGGTAAGTTGGGGTGTGATGGCTATTGTACAGTGGGAGGTATGTCTGGCCGTGATGGCTATTGTACAGTGGGAGGTATGTCGGGCATTGACGGTTACTGTACAGAGGGAGGTATGTCGGGCCTTGACGGTTACTGTACAGTGGGAGGTATGACGGGCCGTGATGGTTACTGTACAGTGGGAGGTATGTCGGACCGTGATAGTTACTGTACAGTGGGACATATATCGGGCCGTGATGGTTACTGTACAGTTGGAGGTAAGTCGGGCTGTGATGGTTACTGTACAGTGGGAGGTATGTCGGGCCGTGATGGCTATTGTACAGTGGGAGGTATGTTGGCCGTGATGGCTATTGTACAGTGGGAGGTATGCCGGGCCGTGACGGTTACTGTACAGTGGGAGGTATGTCTGGCCGTGATGGTTACTGTACAGTGGGAGGTATATATGGCCGTGATGGGTACTGTACAGTGGGAGGTACGTCGGGTCGTGATGGTTACTGTACAGTGGGAGGTATGTCGGGCCGTGATGGTTACTGTACAGTGGGAGGTATGTCGGACCGTGACAGCTATTTTACAGTGGGAAATATGTCAAGCCGTGATGGTTACTGTACAGTGGGAGGTGTGTTCGGCCGTGACGGTTACAGTACAGTGGAAGGTATGTCGGGCCCTGATGGTTACTGTACAGTGGGAGGTCTGTCGGGCCGTGATTGTTACTGTACAGTGGGAGGTATGTTGTGCCTTGATGTTTACTGTACATTGGGACGTATGTCTGGCCCTGATGTTTACTTTACAGTGAGAGGTATGTCGGGCTGTCACGGTTACTGTATCGTGGGAGATATGTATGGCAGTGATGGTTACTGTACAGTGGGAGGTATGTCGGGCCGTGATGGTTACTGTACAGTGGGAGCTATGTCGGGCTGTGATGGTTCCTGTACAGTGGCAGGTATGTCTGGCGGTGATGGTTACTGACAGTGGAAGGTATGTCGGGCTGTGACGGTTAATGTACAGTGGAAGGAATGTCGGGCCTTGACGGTTACTGTACAGAGGGAGGTACGTCGGGCTGTGATTGTTACTGTACAGTGGGAGGTATGTCGGGCTGTGATGGCTACGGTACAGTGGGAGGTATGTCGGGCTGTGACGGTTACTGTACAGTGGGAGGTATGTCTGGCGGTGATGGTTACTGTACGGTGGGAGGTATGTCTGGCTGTGACGGTTAATGTACAGTGGGAGGTAGGTTGGGCCGTGACGGTTACTGTCCAGTGGGCGGTAGTCGTGCTGTGATGTTTACTGTTCAGTGGGAGGTATGTCCGGCCGTGACGGTTACTGTACAGTAGGTGGTATGTCGGGCCGTGCGGGTTACTGTACAGTGGGTGGTATGTCGTGCTGTGACGGTTACTGTACAGAGGGAGGTATGTCGGGCCGTGATGGTTACTGTATAGTGGGAGGTATGTTGCGCCGTGATGGTTACTGTACAGTGGGAGGCATGTCTGGCTGTGATGGTTACTGTACAGTGGGAGGTATGTCGAGATGTGGCGGTTACTGCACAGGGGGACGTATGTCGGGGTGTGATGGTTACTGTATAATGGGTGGTATGTCGGGCCCTGATTTTTACTGTATAGTGGGAGGTATGTCGGGCCGTGATGGTTACTGTACAGTGGGAGTTATGTCGGGCCGTGACGGTTACTCTCCATTGGGAGGTATGTCGGGTCGTGTCGGTGACTGTACAGTGGGAGAAATGTCGGGGTGTGATGGTTACTGTACAGTGGGAGGTATGCCTGGCCGTGATGGTTACTGTACAGTGGCAGGTGAGTTGTGCCGTGATAGTTACTGTACAGTGGGAGGTATGTTGAGCCGTGATGGTTACTGTACAGTGGGAGGAATGTCAGTGTGTGATGGTTACTGTACAGAGGGAGGAATGCCTGGCCGTGATGGTTACTGTACAGTGGGAATTATGTCGGGCTGTAACGGTTACTGTACAGTGGGAGAATGTCGGGTTGTGATGGTTACAGTAGAGAGGGAGGTATGCATGGCCGTGATGGTTACTGTACAGTGGGACGTATGACGGGTTTTAACGGTTACCGTACAGTGGGAGGAATGTCGGGGTGTGATGGTTACAGTAGAGAGGGAGGTATGCCTGGCCGTGATGGTTACTGTACAGTGGGAGGTATGTTGGGCCGTGATGGCTACTGTACAGTGGGAGATATGGCGGGGTGTGATGCTTACTGTACATTGGGTGGTATGTCGGGCCGTGATGGTTACTGTACAGTGGGAGGTATGTCAGGCTGTGAAGGTGACTGTACAGTGGGAGGCATGTCGGGCTGTGACGGTTACCGTACAGTGGGAGGTATGTCGGGCCGTGATGGTTACTATACAGTGGGAGGTATGTCGGGCCTTGACAGTAACTGTACAGTGGGAGGTATGTCGGGCCGTGATGGTTACTGTACAGTGGGAGGTATGTCTGTCCATGACGGTTACTGTACAGTGGGATGTAAGTCGGGCCTTGACGGTTACTGTACAGTGGGAGGTATGTCGGGTCATGAGGGTTACTGTACAGTGGGAGGTATGTCGGGCCTTGACGGTTACTGTACAGTGGGAGGTATGTCGGGTCGTGATGGTTACTGTACAGTGGGAGGTATGTCGAGATGTGGCGGTTTCTGCACAGGGGGACGTATGTCGGGGTGTGATGGTTACTGTATAATGGGTGGTATGTCGGGCCTGTATTTTACTGTATAGTGGGAGCTATGTCGGGCCGTGATGGTTACTGTACAGTGGGAGTTATGTCGGGCCGTGACGGTTACTCTACAGTGGGAGGTATGCCGGGCCGTGACTGTTAGTGTACAGTGCGAGGTATGTCGGGCCCTACTGGTTACTGTATAGTTCGAGGTACGTCGGGCCGTGACGGTTACTCTACAGTGGGAGGTATGTCGGGCCGTGACGGTCACTGTACAGTGGGAGGATTATCGGGCCGTGACAGTTACGGTACAGTGGGAGGTATGCCTGGCCGTGATGGTTACTATACAATTGGAGGTACGTTGTGCCGTGATAGTTTCTGTATAGTGGGAGGTATGTTGGGCCGTGATGGTTACAGCTCAGTGGGAGGCATTTCGGGCCGTGATGGTTACTGTAGAGTGGGAGGTATGTCGGGCTGTGACGGTTACTGTACAGTGGGAGGAATGTCGATGTGTGATGGTTACTGTACAGAGGGAGGAATGCCTGGCAGTGATTGTTACTGTACAGTGGGATGTATGTTGGGCCGTGATGGCTACTGTACAGTGGGAGGTTTGTTGGGCCGTGATGGTCACAGTACAGTGGGAATAATTTCAGGGTGTGATGGTTACTGTAGAGAGGGAGGTATGCCTGGCCGTGATGGTTACTGTACAGTGGGAGGTTTGTTGGGCCGTGATGGTTACTGTACAGTGGGAGGCATGTCGGGTGTGATGGTTACTGAACAGTGGGAGGTATGTCGGGCTGTGACGGTTACTGTACAGTGGGAGGAATGTCGGTGTGTGATGGTTACTGTACAGAGGGAGGAATGCCTGGCCGTGATTGTTACTGTACAGTGGGAGGTTTGTTGTACCGTGATGTTTACTGTACAGTGGGAGGTATGTCGGGCTGTGATGTTTCCTGCACAGTGGGAGGTATGTCGGGCCGTGATGGTTACTGTACAGTGGGAGGTATGTCTGGCCGTGACGGTTACTGTACAGTGGGAGGAATGTCGGTGTGTGATGGTTACTGTACAGAGGGAGGAATGCCTGGCTGTGATTGTTACTGTACAGTGGGAGGTTTGTTGTACCGTGATGTTTACTGTACAGTGGGAGGTATGTCGGGCCGTGATGGTTCCTGCACAGTCGGAGGTATGTTGGGCCGTGATGGCTACTGTACGGTGGGAGATATGTCGGGGTGTGATGGTTACTGTACATTGGGTGGTATGTCGGGTCGTGATGGTTACTGTACAGTGGGAGAAATGTCGGGGTGTGATGATTACTGTACAGTGGGATGTATGTTGTGCCGTGAAGGTTACTGTACATTGGGAGGTATGTCGGGTCGTGTCGGTGACTGTACAGTGGGAGAAATGTCGGGGTGTGATGGTTACTGTAGAGAGGGAGGTATGCTGGGCCGTGATGGTTACTCTACAGTGGCAGGTGAGTTGTGCCGTAATAGTTACTGTACAGTGGGAGGTATGTTGAGCCGTGAGGGTTACTGTACAGTGGGAGGAATGTCGGTGTGTGATGGTTACTGTACAGAGGGAGGAATGCCTGGCCGTGATGGTTACTGCACAGTGGGAAGTATGTCGGGCTGTAACGGTTACTGTACAGTGGGAGAAATGTCGGGGTGTGATGGTTACAGTAGAGAGGGAGGTATGCATGGCCGTGATGGTTACTGTACAGTGGGACGTATGTCGGGCTGTAACGGTTACCGTACAGTGGGAGGAATGTCGGGGTGTGATGGTTACAGTAGAGAGGGAGGTATGCCTGGCCGTGATGGTTACTGTACAGTGGGAGGTATGTTGGGCCGTGATGGCTACTGTACGGTGGGAGATATGTTGGGGAGTGATGGTTACTGTACAGTGGAAGGTATGTCTGGCTGTGACGGTTACTGTACAGTGGGAGGTATGTCCGCCGTGATGGTTACTGTACAGTTGGAGGTATGTTAGGCTGTGATGTTTACTGTGCAGTGGGAGGTATGTCTGGCCGTGATGGTAACTGTACAGTGGGAGGTATATATGACCGTGATGGGTACTGTACAGTGGGAGGTATGTCGGCTCGTGATAGTTACTGTACAGTGGGAGCTATGTCGGGCCGTGATGGTTACTGTACAGTGGGAGTTATGTCGGGCCGTGACGGTCACTCTACAGTGGGAGGTATGTCGGGCCGTGACTGTTAGTGTACAGTGCGAGGTATGTCGGGCCCTACTGGTTACTGTACAGTTCGAGGTACGTCGGGACGTGACGGTTACTCTACAGTGGGAGGAATGTCGGGCCGTGACGGTCACTGTACAGTGGGAGGATTATCGGGCCGTGACAGTTACGGTACAGTGGGAGGTATGCCTAGCCGTGATGGTTACTGTACAATTGGAGGTACGTTGTGCCGTGATAGTTTCTGTACAGTGGGAGGTATGTTGGGCCGTGATGG
>NW_025206313.1:0-11452 GCF_004010195.1 Chiloscyllium plagiosum | reverse complement strand
TTATTTTTAAATATTCATTTGTGGGACTTGAGCATCATGGGCTGTCCAGCTTTAAAAGCTCATCCATATTGCCCTTCAGAAGGTGGTGGTGAGGTGCCTTCTTGAATCACTGCAGTCCATTTGCTGGAAGAAGTAATCATTTTATCCAAACACTGTTAAGTAGCAGTGGTATGTTTCCAAGTCATGATGGTAAATGGCAAGGTGCGCAACTTGCCGAAATACCCACTGCCTTTGTCCTTCTCGGTGGAACTGGTCGTGGTTTTGGAAGGTGCTGTCTAATGTTCTTTCGTGAATTTGATCAGTGCATCTTGCAGATAGTACACACTGTTACTACTACGTTCCAGTGGTGGACGATTGAATGCTTGTAGATTTCGTACGAATCATGCAGATTGGATGGTGTCAAGCTTCTTGAGTGTTGTCGGAGCTGCACGCAACCAGGCAAGTGAGGAATATTACATCACGCTCCTGATTTGTCCTTTGTATATGGTGGAGAGACTCTGTGCTGTTATGAGGTGAGTTGCTCACCGCAGTATCTCTAGTCTGTGTCCTGCTCTTGCAGCCACTGTCTTTATGTGGTGAGTTCACTTGAGTTTCTGGCCAATGGTAATCTCAAAGATGTTAACAGAGGAGGATACGTTGATGGCAATACTGTTGAAAATGAAGTGGCGGCGGTTATATTGTCTCTTATCAGTGATTAGTATTGTCGGGCATTTGCGTTTTGCAAATTTTACTTGCCACTTGTGGGCCAAGGCTAGATATTGTCCAGATCGTGTTGCCTTTGAACACGTTTCCAGCAGCACATTTCCAGCATTGTCAGTCTCACCTCAACTCTGGAATTAAGCTTTTGTTCTCCATATTTTAACCAAGATTGTAATGAGATGTGGAGCTTAGTGACTCAACTGGGCATCACTCAGTAGGTTGTTGCTGAACAGGTGCTGCTTCATAACACTGTTGATGACTTCTTCCATCAGCTTAGTCATAATGGAGACTGGACTGATTGGGCACGAACTGGCTGGTTTGGTTATGGCCAGCTTTTTGTGGACAGGACATACGTGAACAATTTTCCACATTTTCTGATACATGTCAATAATGTAACTGTACTGGAAGAGCATGGCGAGGGGAGTAACAACTTGTGGAGCACACGTGTTCAGTATAATTACTGGAGTGTTTTCAGGGCCATTCCCTTTGCAGTATCCAATGCCTCCAGCATTGATATCGCGTGGAGTGAATGGAACTGGCTGGAAACTGGTGTTTGTGATGCTGGGGACCGCTCGAGGAGCCCGAAATGGATTATCCCCTGGGGACTTCTGACTAAAGATTGTTGCTATTACAGCAGCCTTATCTTTTTCACTGAAGAGCTGGGGTCTTCCGGATTTGAGAATGCTGACATTTGCGGAGCCTCTTCTTCAAGTGTGTTGCTTAATTGTCAACCACCATTCACAAATGGACGTGGAAATGAATGTTTCTTGGATTGGAGGTTTGAACCAGGAAAGAGGCTAATAAGCTGGGGCTATTTTCCGTGCGTAATCAAAGGCTGTGGGGTGAGCTTATGGAGGTTTATAACATCGTGAGGGGTATAGATAGCGTAAATAGGCAAGGTCTTTGTTTTTCAAGTGAAAAGGAGTGAAAAACTCCATGGCTTAAGTGTATGGGGTGAGATGAAAGATTTAAAAGGACCTGACAGCCAACGTTTTCACGCAGAGAGTGGTGCGTGTATGGAATGAGTTCACACAAGAAGTGGTGGAGGCTGGTTCAGTTACAACATTAATGAGGCAGCTGGATAGGTATGTCAATAGGAAGGTTGAGCAATATGGGCCAAATGCTGGTAAATGGAATGAGATCAGACGAGGATACGTGTTTAGCATGGATGGTTGGAACTCCGGGTCTGTTTCCATGGTTTACAACTCCATGTCACTAGATAAATGCATAAAAACAACTTTTATTCTATTAAATTAAATAGAGGTAAATCTGATCCATTGAAGGTGACAGTACATCAGACGAAAGTAACAACAAATATTCTCAAAAATCGCTGGGTGAGAAAAAATTATCCAAAAAGATTAATTTTATGGAGTCTCTGATATTGGAGAAGGAGCTGGTTTGTCAGAAGAACTGAATGTGGAGGAGGGGATCTGTTCAGAAATGTACACAGCTCAGTGACTCAGGATTGACAGATTTATTATTGCTACTGGCGTCATTACCAGCCATTACATTTAACTTATTTCTGTGAAATCTGTAATTTATTTCATCATCACACCAGCCGGTAACATTTATGTCAAAGCAGAATATCTAATACTTCCATGGAGATTTATTAAAAAAATGTTTAAACCAACCCAAGAAAGCAAAGACGTCAATGGATGGCTTCGGAATGCTTTTGACTAAATGGGTGAGAACCTAGAATTGAGGATTTGACGGACAACGTGCCATTGTCGGGGCACTGCGCTTAGTTCATGGTGACAAAATTGGATATGTTGGAAAGCAAACCAAAACAAATTTGGACAAAGTTTGGACAAAGCATGCAGTTTATAAGCAGGTCGATAAAGTGTGCTGCAGGAAAGAAGAACAAGTGATGAACAAATCCAAGCAGCTTCGTGACAACATGAAATGCAGCAAATGATGAACGAGCAGTCCACGTGTGGACTTTTACGGCAGCATTCAAGGAGGAAGAGAGTCGACTGATGAAGGATTCTGCTTGAAACATCGATTCATCTCTTCCTCAGATGCTGTCTGACCTGCTGTGCTTCTTCCAAGGGAAGAACGTATCCACTCTGTCTCTCCAGCATCGGCAGACCTCACTATCTGCCAGTTTACAATCAGTGTCAGACAATCATGGCCCTTGGATACGAGGATCCAGGGGTAACAATGGAAAGAATGACTGATTCACCAATTATGAACTGAGCTCGGGACGGTTGTAGGAGCTGTATTGCTGATAGAAACAATCATTCTTGGTGGTGATGCGAATATCTTTTTGGACTGATCTCAGGAGCGATTATGAGGCCACAAGCAAGCAGGTTTCACTTCGAGTCAGTTTCCACTGAGCTCAATGCATACAGGGAAAGCCACAAAACGCTTTCATGGAAGCACTGAGGATGTTGGCTCAGGTTCCACATCTGACCCCATTCCCAAGTTTCAAATCCCGTCTGTCACTGAGTCCTCGGATTGGGCCTTGGATTCGACGCCAACACAGAAGCTGATTCTTCGAAAGAAAAATTAAAGAAAGGGAGTGGTATGAGTATCGGGCCAGGGGAAGCTGAAAGACAGAATTCAGCTAAACACACATTTGTAATCAAAAGACACAATATTTACAGCATAATGTGTTCTCTGTATAACTTCGTTTTTTGTACACTTTTGTCCAGATGTTTGGATCAGAGAATTCTGCCAGGGGGACTCGACAAGAGCCTGATGTTGCTGTTCACAATCTGGCCTGCAGAGAACAATAATACTTTCCTCCACGTTATTTATTTTTGTATCTGGTCATTCAGAGACCGGATTTCTTAGGATGATTTCTTTTTCTTCTTGGCATGTCTAATTCCTCTTTCGGTTTGTTTCTTGTTCCTCCGCTTTCTACTGACTGCTGCTCATTGCTAACAGTACTTTCCACTGGCATTGCTCTTCCACTCTCTTACAATTTGCTCTTCAGATGGACCAATTTTATTGCCCAGGTGAAACCGCGGTCTATCATATCGCTGCTCGTCCACTTCCTTTCAGAGCATTCCACACGTGGACTGCTCGTTCATCATTTGCTGCATTTCATGTTGTCACGAAGTTGCTTGGATTTGTTCATCACTTGAATCATTTATGAACTGGATATTTCACTACATGTTTTAACTGGTCTCTAAATGATTTCTTCATCACCAGATAAATAAAGGCAACTTAGGTTCCGCAGCATTCATGTGACTTATTTGAAGAGATCGGTCGCAGGGGATTCCATGGAATAATTGGCATCAATGAACTATATAGTATATCCCATCTAGAGAAGTACAAACGTTTCGGATTTGGCAAAGACTAAAGTCACAAAATTATTTCTGCTTTATATCTCTTGGTCCTCTTTGATTTTTCTCTGAGCCCTCGGTCACTTACATATCTTAATGTATGTCTGCCAGTCGAAATGTTGATATAGAGAATACATATGAATGGAAAAGTACTGGTAAAACTACTTCAAAATATTTGAAACTTGTCCTCCGATTGTCATTATAATAACTGCCACTTGAATAGCAAATCATTGCAATATTGTTCCTGTTCTTTCCAGGTTTAAGTCGGAAGTAGATTGGGAATGTTATTTAAAGAGAAGAAGATGCAGATTGTTGCTAGAACCCTGATTGTAATTTTCTCTGTGCAATAAAACATTTTCGTCTGATGTAAACAAATGGCAACAAGTCAATCAAACGTAAAAGCAGCAGGGTACAAAAGAGAAACTGAGATTTCTGTTTCAGCAGCAGGAAGTGGGGAGCGGAGACTAGGGGGTTGTCTGGAAGATGAATCACTGATTGAAAACTTACCTTGAGCGTCTGGGACTTTTTTTTGTTTTAGCAGCAGGAACAGCCGGTGAAGTTGAATCACTAACGTATTTACAGGAACAACCGGAGAGGGGAGACCAAGGACCAAAGAACTCCCGGGAATATATTTGGACAGTGCCTGAACGTGCTGAACACCTATAGTGCCTCAAACACGCCATCCTCCTCGAACAAAAATAAGAGTTGATGATCCGGAATCTGAGCTGCAAACACGGCGGCATTTGCAGGAGGGGGAGAGTTACTCGGGCGCTTTGTTCAGGAGGTGGTTACACCTGGTGGATTAATTAAGTGAAATTCAGTTCGTGATCAGGGACAACAGGAAAGTGAGGCAGCTAGGGCGATCCTGAGTTCAGGAGTAGAGGAGCCTCAGGTGCCAGGATGCAGACATCTCTGACTGGCTTGAAAGGATATTGGAACGGGAGGGGCAAGTTCCAGTTGTTGTGGTCCTCGGTGGGACTAGCAACATAAGCAAGTCTGGGATGGAGGACCTGTTTAGGGATTATCAAGCACGGGGCAGGAAATTAATGAACATGACCTGGAGAATTATAATCTCTGGAATATTGCCTGAGCTAAGTGCAGTTGGAAAAGGGAATAAAGAAGGAAGTGAACAGATGACAAAGGAAATGGTGTGTGAAAGAGACGTTCCATTTTATACAGCACTGGCATCATTTTTGGAAACGCGTGGATCTGTACCAATGGGACAGTTTCCACCTGAACGATCTGGAACCAGTAGTTTAGAGAAAAGTGTAAAAAGGGTGTTCACTGGGACTATTAATTTGCAAGTGGGGGGCGCAGTGACAAATGGAAAGGGAAAGCGACAGGAAATATGATGATAAGTACAAAAAAGAAAAACAGCAGGTTAGCACGTATGCAGGAGGGTTTATGGTCAAGGCAGACTATGAAAGAAACAAAAAGGAGGATAACTCAGCGGATATTAGAGATGTGAATCATGTCAGTGTGACAGACACGTTGCCTAAATGTTCGGAGTATTCGTAGCTAGGTTGATGAGTTAGAATCACAAATCATCGTGAACGAACATGAGTTGGTAGCGATTATGTAGACATGGTTACTGAATGGTCACGACTGAGAGTTAAATATCCAGGCATATCAGACTATTCAGAAGGACCGACAGGAAGGTAAGGGAGGTAGCTCTTCTATGTAGCGATGTCCAGGGAGACAATGCAGGTTCTAAGGAGAATAAGTTTGAATTCAAATTGATGAAAATTAGAAATTCTAAGAGAAACTATTCACTGACAGGCGTAGAAAATGCAGACCAAATAATATCATCACATTGCGGCGGGCAATAAACAAAGAAATAACTAATGCCTATAATATCGTACGGCCAATATCATGGGGGATTTTAATCCACATGGAGGTTGGGTCGAACCATTTCGGTCAGGATAGCCTTGAGAAGGCGTTCGTTGAATGTATCGATAACATTTTTCTTGAATAGTGTGTAAGCGAACTGACGAGCGACCAAGCTGTCCGAGATCTGGTCCTGTGTATTGAAACAGGAATAATTAATTACCTCACAGTTAGGGATCCTCTTGGAAGGTGTGAGCACAGTGTGGTTCAATTTAGAATACAGATGAAGAGTGCAAGTTTAAAGTTTAACATCGGGGCCTGTCCATGAACAAGGGGAACTACTATGAAATGAGGGAGGAGCTGGCTAATGTAGACTGGAACCGAAGGTTTTATGGTGGGACAGTTGACGAGCAGTCGAGGACTTTCAACGCAATTTCTGAAAACTGCTCAACAAAAGTATTTCATGAAAAAGAAGTGTTATGAAGATGTGGGTACACTCTCCCTCTAAGAGTATTGAAAGCGAGCAGAACTTCCTGACGCAGCACCAAGTCTTCTGAAAAAGTAAAACGCATCATTTTGTCGAACAACTTCTTCAGCTGGTTGCCTGGAAACGACTAAACAGGTTCGAATTCGGCTAATCAATTTACATTACAACACTAAAAATGCCAAACTCCAACCAAGTCTGAATTGAGTATACAATTGTGTATGATTGAATTGACAACCACAAAAGCCACTGATACAATCCGATGCTTTACGGGCATAAGATCAGGGAAAACTGAACATTTGGACGAGAACTCCAAAGCCAATTACATCTGCAGACTGTCCAGAGAATAGCTCTCTTCAAAGTATCCTTATCGATCAGTAACCTGTGACGGAACAATCGCTGTGATGAAGAAAAGAAGATTCGACGTCTGGGTGGTTTTTGAAAAGTTGAATTTTGGTAAATATCAATTGGGGTTTTTATCGGACTAATATTGTAGAAGGGGAAGAAAAATGATAGGTCGAGGAAAGAGTACTTTCCAGTTTTTAGCAAATTTTTTTCTGTTATACTTTAAGAAATAAATCTGTTACAATTATGTTAACTAAATCTTGGCCACTCGAATTTTCACAGGTTATTGCATGGGCTCAATTGTGTGTCTGATGGCGGTTTAAATTAAGCAGGAAGACTGTTAAGACCGTAACAGAAGGACTGCAAGAAGACGGGTAATCTGCGATTGGTGTGTAAGGAAATAAAGGAGGCTATCCAATTGAAGTGGAAGGCATCCACTTTGCCGAAAACGGTTTGAAACTGGAAGCCTGGGAAGTTTTAAATGTCAACAGAAAGTCACAAACGGTGGTATAAAGAAAAGTAAGATTAATGGGTGGAACGGTAGCTCAGTGGGTAGCACTGCTGCTGGAGAGCCACGTTCGATTTCAGTATCTGGCGACTGCCTGCGTGGAGTTTGCACAGTGTCTCCGTGTCTGCGTGGGTTTCATCCGGTTGCTCCGGTTTTCTCTAAAGTTCAGACATGTACAGGTTAGGTGAAGTGGCCATACTAAATTGTCCATCCGTGTTCAGGGATGTGTAGGTTAAGTGCATTAGGCAGCCGTAAATATAGGGTACGGGAAAGGGGACTGAATGGGTTTCCCTTCAAAGCGTTGGTGTGGACTTGTATAGTTAAAGGGCATGTTTCCACATTGATGGGATTCTATATAAAAGAGCATCAGGAAAAAACCTTGCACAGAATATGAAGACAGATAGCAACAGTTCTATAAATGAATTAAACAAAAAAGAGTGGCTGAAGTAAACTTTGGTCGTTTGGAGGATGAGAAGAAGCATTTAGGTATGGTATATAATGAAACGGCCGAGGTACTGAACAGGTATTTTGAATTCGTGTTTACATTGGACGACGCTAATAATATGCCATTTAGTTACAAAGAGACCAAGGTAGATGAGGACCTGGAAACAATCATTATCACTGAAGATCTCGTGTGTGGTAAGCTAATGGAGCAAAGAATTGATAAGTCTCCTGGGCCTGATGAAATGCATCCCAGTGTACTAAAATAAATGGCGGGAGAAATAGCGGTGCACTGGTAGCAATTTTCCAAAATTCGCTGGTGCCTTGGGCAGTCGCATCAGATTGGAAAACATCAAATGTGACACCATTGTTTAAAAAGGGTCATCGACAAAGATTGGGAACTATAGATCAGTTAGTTTAACCACTGTAGTGGGGGAGATGCTTGAGTCGATTATCAAGAAAGAAATAGTAGATTATCTCGAAATAAAGTGTCCCAATTGACTGACGCAACAATAGTTCATTAAGGGTAGGACATGGTTCAAAAAGTCTTTTTGAATTCTACGAAGACAAGTCGATAAATGTGGACAACGGGTCCCAGTGGATGTGGACTACCTACATTTGCAAAAGGCATTCGACAAGGTGCTGCACAAAAGGCAGGTGCATAAGGGAAGAATGCATGGCATGAAGTATAAAATATTAGCATGGATAGATGATTGTTTAACTGACAGGAAGCAAAGAGTGGAGATAAATGAGTGTTATTCTGCCTGGCCATCAGTGACTAGGAGTATACCTCAGGGTTCAGTGGTGGGACTGCATTTATATACTTTTAGATGGGTGATTTGGAGTTGGGCACCACGTGTACCGTGTCCAAATTTGCAGATGTCACGCAGATGAGTGGCAGAATACAGAGTGCAGAAGATTGTGGAACATTATTGAGGAATATAGATGTATTGAGTGAGTGGGCAAATGGAATATAATTTGAATAAATGTGAAGTCCTCCAGTTTGGTTGGAGTATCTCTTAAAAAATATTAATTCGATGGCAAAACGTTTCAAACTGCTGTTATGCAGAGAGACCTGGGTGTCCTGCACGAATCACAGAAAGTTGGTTTGGAGGTACAACAAGTAATTAGGAATGCAAAAGGAATTTTGTCCATCATTGCTAAGTGGGTTGAGTTCAAAAGCAGTGACGTGATTTTGCAGCTTTATAAGCTGTGAAACCACACCTGGAGTAGTGTGTGCAGTTTCGGTCTCCTTACTTGAAAAAGGATGAATTTGCACTTGAGCAGGTGCAGAAGATGTTCAAATTTTTGATTCTGGAGTTGAGACGGTTGAGTTAAAAGGAGACCCTGAGTAGAATGGGATTCTATGCAGTAGAATTCAGAAGAGGGTGCATATTAAAGAGAGTTATGAATGGAATCGATAAAATCGAAGATAGGACGTTTCCATCTCGCAGGTGACGCGAGGAAAAGAGGGCATAGCCTCAACATGACAGGGAGCAAATTTCGGACTGCATTGAGAAGGAAATTATTCACCCACAGGGGCGTTAATCCATGGAATTCCTTGCCCAGGGAAATAGTTAATGCTACTTCAGTAAACGCTTTTAAAGCTAATGTAGATTTTTCGAAAAAGGAACTTAGGGGAATGGTGAGAGCGCGGCTAAGTGGTGCTGAGTCCACGAAAAGATTAGCTCAGATCTTATTGAATGGCGGATCGGAATCGAAGGGCTGGACGCCCGACTTCTGCTCCTAACCCCTTTGTTCTTCTGATCAGGAAAAGATACAGGGAAGTTATTCCTGTTATAATAGAACAATTTCTTCATGGAGAACAAGTTTCTGAAATATTAGTGTCGATAGAGGAAGGGTATTGGCTAAGGAGTCAGACTTGGGCGAGTTCAATCAAAGGAATGAAAATATGTCTAAATGCATTGCCAAATCAACAGAAACACTTATTTGCCTCACGTTCTGGATCCACCAGACAGACCCAGCCCAGGCGTTATAAACCCCAATGATATATCTGTTCACCATGGTGAACTGTACAGACTAGACTAATGCACTGCTCAATGCAACCAGATAATGTGTCCACCGGGGATCATTGTGCAGACCGAACCAGTATATTTCTCATGGAACATGTACGGGTCTGTCCAGCAGGCATTCATTTAGAAACGTGGAGTGGGCGGGTCGAGCACGCATCAGTCTTTGATTGGAGACAGGTGCAGCTTCATTCTGTATCCAATCCCATGTTGTTCTTTTCCTGGGAATGTTTGATGGTGATAATATGCGGCGGTGTGAGTGGTTTGAAACACATCATTGAATTAGTGTCACAACAATGGTTCATATTGCCTGACTTTTGACAAGAACCAATGTGAGTGGAGTTTCAGTTTATAACTTAACAGATCTGTCGTTCCGCTGGGAATATTTTCTGGGAATAGGAAATATGATGCTTTAATTTGTATCAGGGTCTGTGCTGAATCTGTCCTGAGATTGTTTGATGGTGGCAGTGTGGAGCGAGATATGAGTCTTTATAGAAACCTTTGATATACCTCTCCTTCGGTATTTGATGAGGACAGTGTTGGGTCTGATTTAATCAATATTTCAATACTTAATATGTTCTATGCATTTACAAATGGCGAGTGTCCGAGGATCATCACTTCACGTCTCTCGCCATGCTGTACATGTCCTGGGCGAGTTTGTTTCAGACAGTGTAAAAATGTGGTTTAATCACAATCTCACTAGCATGCTGAACATCGCCTGTGTATGTGACAAGGGCCTGTGTCGGGGCATCTTTAATCCGAATGTAACCTTTTGTGTTACTTCTCCTGGAATTATAGATCGGAACAGTCCACAGTGATCTTTCAGCATGGTGCAGAGAAAAACAGACTTAATATTTTCTTCAGAAGTGTTCTGAAGAGAGGTCACTGGATTCGAAACATTTACTCTGATTTCTCTTCACAGTGGCTGGCAGACCAGCTGAGATTCTTGGAATCATAGAATCCCTGCAATGTTGAACAAGGCCATTCGCCCCAAAAAAGTCCAAAACAGCCCTCCAAAGAGTAACCCACCCAGACCCATTCCCCTTCCCTATTACTCTGCATTTGCACATTCCTAATGCACGCAAACTACATCCCTGGACATAACGTGAAATTTAGTGTCGCCAATTCACCTAACCTGTACATCTTTGGTTTGTGGAAGGAAGCTGGAGGACACCCACACAGATACGGGGCGAATGTACAAACTCCACACAATCATGTGAGGTTGAATCGAATGAAGTCCATAGCGCTGTCAGGGAACACTGCGAGATAATGAGCCAATATGCTGCCTGCGTGATTGATCAGCTCCTGACTTTGTGTCTGATTTTCAGCATGTGCAGTTTTCTTCCCTTTTTTGGATAGAGTGATCTTTATTCCGTACCCAATGTTTTTGCTGTACCGGTCCCTGGAGTGGTAGATGAGCAAAGTACAGGGTAAGCTTTACCCTCTGTCTCACCGTATTCTGTAACTGTCCTGGGAGTTTTGCTGAGGGAGATAGCAGAGACAGCTTTGGTCAATATTTCGTGTTGTGCTTTGCCTGTCCTGAGATTGTTTTATGGAGAGATTGTAGAGAGACATTGACATTCAGATTTAAAGAGAAGCGTTATGTTTTCTGTTTATATAAACCGATCATATTGGCATCCTGTGTGTTTTTTTGTGATGGAGCCAATATTCTCGTAGCTTTGTTTTAAGTTTACTTTCAGTTAAAAACTGAAGAGAGAACACCGCAGGTTGTCTAAACCCTTGTTGTCTCTATCATGCTAGTAATGTTGCAGGAGCTTTACTTTCATTCAAACTTCTTGCCGAAAGAAGACAGAAGGCGGTGGTTGAT
>NW_025206312.1:7720-11449 GCF_004010195.1 Chiloscyllium plagiosum | reverse complement strand
AACAGCAGTCAATACAGGGATTGGTGATTTCTTTAGATGCAGAGAAGGCATTTGACCGAGTTGAGTGGCCGTACCTTTTCTATACTCTAGACCGGTTTGGTCTGGGCAAAGTTTTCATAAGATGGGTAAAGGTTCTCTACAGTGTACCTCTCGCTGCGGTCATTACCAACGGGGTACGGTCAAGCAATTTTAATATTTCTAGGGGCAGCCGGCAGGGCTGTCCCCTTTCACCATTACTTTTTACGTTGGTGATTGAACGGTTGGCAGAGACCATTCATGGGGATCTCAATATATCAGCTCCAGAAGTGGGGTCAAAATTACATAAGATCTCGCTGTATGCAGATGATGTTCTAATTTTCTTGACAAATCCAGCAGTTTCAGTGCCTTGCGTTTGGCGCTTTTTCAGGGTATAAGATTAATTTTGCTAAATCAGAGGCTATGCCTATGGGTGGTCTTACGAAAGGGTTGGCTCTTGAGAGTGACTATAGATTCCCATTTAGGTGGTCACCGGGGGTTTTTATGTATTTGGGCACATTCATTACTCCAGTTCTGGATTGGCTGTTCAAAGCCAATTTTACTCAATTATTTGAAAAAATTAAACAAGATCTCCAAAGATGGGAGGCACTCCCAGTCTCATGGTTGGGTCGGATAGCGCTTATTAAGATGAATATTCTCCCTTGTTTGCTATACCCTGAATATTCTCCCTTGTTTGCTATACCCTATACGGATGCTCCCCCTGATTTTCAATAAACAAACTCAGGAGACTGAACGGTTGGTTCAGCTCCTTTATCTGGCACAGTAAACAGCCCCTCATTAAATTAGCCAAACTGCAGTTGCCTCACGGACATTAAAAATGACCAATTAAGCTCACTTTTGACCTACATAAGTGATTGGGTTTGTGGGGACCCTCTTTCAATTTGGCTAGATATCGAAGTGTCCCAGGCAAGGTGCCCCCTTATCAGTTTGCTGTTTTTGGACAAGGTGACGACAGTTAGGGAATATTGCCATAACCCAATAGTCATCATAGAGACCTCTTTTGTTTTTTTCAAGTTTTTATGCAAAAAAGGACCACACTTTTGACTGATCCCTACAAATCTGACATAGAAAGAGGGGTACTAAGGGCTAAGAGTACACTCTCTGTCAGTACTCTATATCACCAACTGGGGGGTGCCACCTCAGATGAATCTGATCGACTCTGCAAGGTGTGGGAAAGAGAGCTGAGTGTTGAAGTTTCTTCAGAGGCATGAGAGGATATTTGGGAGAATGCAAGGAAGATATCAATTTGCAATAGGACCCATGCTTTACAGTTGAAGATTCTCCACAGGGTCCACTTAGCCCCAGACCGTTTGTCAAAATTTAAACGAGGATTATCTCCAGCATGCCCCAAGTGCAAGGTCTGTACGGGTACTCTTACCCATTGTCCTTTGTCTTGTGACAGGCTTCAAACATATTGGAGCGCTGTGGCGGGTGCAATGGAGAGGATTTTAGGTGTAGAGGTGGAGAAGGACCCTATTTCACTCCTTTTGGGCCGACCCATTGTATTTCCTGCAGACTCACATAAGGCAAAACCTTTCAATATTCTTACATTCTGTGCAAGGAAGAATATCTTGCTCGGTTGGATATCAGAAACCCCCCCCCCCCCCCAGGCCTGTTGGGTTGGTGGTAGATTGTTATGGAGCATATTCCCCTGGATTTTCTCACAAATGTGGTACACCACAAAACTGAGAATTTTTACAAGACATGGCAACCCTTTTTGAAATACCTGGACACAGATTTATCTGCCACACTAACAAGGGCTTTTATATAGCCGTAATGATTGTGTTTCCTGAGTCCAATATCCAGGGAGGAGGAACTGTGAATGTATGAGTGTTTTGTTTGGCTGGGCTGAGTTATTATTATTTATTTATTTGTCATTAGGTATTTGTTTAGTTAGTTAAGTAGCTAGTTTAGGTTTTTTTTAATTTTATACTTCTCTATATATGTTTATACATTCGTACAGGAGGGTGGGTTGGGGAATTTTTTTTATTATTTGGGTTTAGTTTTGTACTATTTTTGTACTGTTTTGAATTGCATTGTTTTGTATTTGTTGTAATATTTAAAAATCTATTTTTTCTTAATAAAAATATATTATAAAAAAAATTCCAATTTGATTTTGCAAATATTGAAATGATAACTAGTTTGAGAATTAAACAACTTATATCTTCTAGGATAAAATGAGGACTGCAGATGCTGGAGATCGGAGTTGAGAGGGTGTTGCTAGAAAAGCACAGCAGGTCAGACAGCATCTGAGGAGCAGGAGAATTGACGTTTCAGGCAAGAGCCCTTCATTAGCCATTCCTGATGAAGGGCTTTTGCCCAAAACATCGATTCTCCTGCTCCTTGGATGTTACCTGCTGTGCTTTTCCAACTTACATCTTCTGCCTATCATTCACAATCTCAAGGTGCATTGGAAAGGTGGCATCAAACTTTGAAGACAATGATTAGAGTTCATTGCTCAGTTTATTACTGGCAGCCCGGTGGCTCAGTGGTTAGCACTGCTACCTCACAGCGCCAGGGACCCAGGTTCAATTCCAGCCTTGGTCACTGTCCGTGTGAAGTTTGCATATTCTTCCTGTGTTTGTGTGAGTTTCCTCTGGGTGCTCCAGTTTCTTCCCACAGTACAAAGATGTGCTGGTCATGCTAAATTGCCCATTGTGTTAGGTGCATTAGTTAGGGGGAAATAGAGGGTAGGGGAATGGGTCTGAGTGGGTTACTCTTTGAAAAGTTGGTATGGATTTGTTGGGCCGAATGACCTGTTTCCACACTGTAGGGAATCTAATCTAATATCCTAATGAGTGAGATAAAGGAATTCCTTTGTGACTGTTTTCCATAAGGACAGTCCTAATGAGATGCAGGGAGGAATGTGAGGCAGAACTTTATAATGCAGCAAGCAGTACCTCTATAATCAGGTGGTTTGGTGCCATGCCATGAGTTTGGATTCAAGGAAGACTGGATGAGGAGAAGGCAGAGTCAGGGATAATCTTCAGGTTTAGACTTTGAAGTATTACTATTTAATATCCTTTCATACTAAATATTGTTATACCTGGTTGTCCTAAATATATCTGGCCCTGACTTAACAATTACATCATTATTAAACTTTCTTTTTCCAGCATTCATGACCTTGTGCCCACAAGACTCTCTATCATCTGAGAGTGTTTTACCTCTGCCCATGCTCTTTACACCTAGTGATGTGCAACCCTGTGGCATCATCACAAGGCTGCTCCATGATGCAGTAAGGAGCCAGAACTCAGTACCTGTGAGGGAGGTGAAAGCAGAGATGCTGCATAATTCTAAATGGAAATTGGACAGACCTTTCAGAGAAATAAATTTGTAGAGCTCCAGTGATTGGGACAACTGGAAAGCTCCACAGTTAGACAGCACAGATTCAACGGGTGGAATGGCTTCTTCCTGTGCTGTAGTGACTCTGCTCACACTAAATGGACAGACACATCACTGAGCCTGAAGGCAGAACCCCCCCCCCCCCCCCCCCAATAACTGGGGTTAATGTCAAAGTTGATCTTTATTTATTGTTTTACTAGCTCCATGATTTCAACTTAAATTAGGTTGGTTTTTCTCTTTTGTTCCTTATTTCCTCGGGTTCACTGATCCTCCACATTTACACTTTCTGCTCTCCTTCATCTGTCACCTCATAGTCCCTTTGACCTTCCACTTCACCTTTCCCTTTTTTAG
>NW_025206312.1:2993-7283 GCF_004010195.1 Chiloscyllium plagiosum | reverse complement strand
TGAGGAGGGGAGGGAGGCTGGGGAGGGTGAGGAGAGGAGGAGGGTGGGAGAGTGAGGAGGGTAGGGAGGGTGAGGAGGGGAGGGAGGCTGGGGAGGGTGAGGAGAGGAGGAGGGGACAGTTTTTGTCCCTCGATGGTTTTTGTGATGGGGTCAGTGATGGGGTTTTACTGATCCTCCTGCCTCCTGCCTGTTTGCTGTTATTCTCTCTCCATTTGTTTTGTTTTTAAATTCCTCCCTCGCTCTTTGTCCATTTCCATTTCATTGCCTTCATTTATTCTTTTCATTAACTTACTTTCTTGATTTTTTTATTGTCCATCTCCATCAGGTTGAACATTTTCATTACCCGCCATTTCCTCTTCCCTCAATCCCCATTGTTGGATCTCCCGCGGTTTCAGTCCTTGGCATTTGATTTTCTTTCGATTTGATCTGTTGTATTTTTAAACTATTTCCGGTTATATTTTACCTTCTCCTTTGTTAATTTATTTCTCCATCTCAATTCCTTCCTTTAACTCCCTCCCTTCTTGTTATTTTTCCTGTTTCTTGTATTTAAGTCGGTCTCTATTTTCCGCTCTCTATATAGTTTACTCCTTACCTCTCTCTCCCATTTATTCTCTGGTCGTTCTGAATGTACATTATCTTCCATTTCTCTGTAATTAATGTCTCCCTGTTAACGTTCTCTTTCTATTTAACGCTCCCTCTATTTGTCCATGTAAAGCTGCCTCTGTTTCTCTCTCTATTTAATGCTCTTTCTCTTTCGGTCTAATATTGCCTCACTCTTCCTATTTAATGTACTTTCTTTCCCTCTGTCCTGTTTAATTCTCTCTCTGTCTCTCTCTATTTAATGTTCTATCTCTCTCCCCCTCTCTATTTAACACTCTCTCTTTCTTTAACGCTCTCTCAGTGTAATTCTGTCTCTAATTATATTATTGCCACCCTTTTGGTTTTCTGCTCTCTTCCTGTTATGTACTTTGGTGTGAATTCTCTCTCAGCATTTATACACATTCCGCGCTCTCTGACAGTAATGGAAGAAGGAGGTTTTCTCTCTCTCTCTGTCTGTGACCAGCTCTTTGCTGTCAAAGTGTGGGGGGAATAACTCTGTTAAAGGCAGCTCCCTTTAATCCTCTGGGTTCAGGGACAGTTGCAGCGGGATCACCGGCCCTTATTAGCTCCCACTGGGTTGATTTAATTAAGAAGGATGGGAAGTTAAGCAGGATCCATCAGTGCAACTACGAAACTGCGGATTAACCCTTTCCCCAGCCTGACGCTGTTCAATTTCCCTGTATCTCGAGCCCCTGGTCCTTTCGGCCCTCTCACGGGGCGATGCAGGACCAGGGTTACAATCCAGGCACGGCGCTCTGTTTGGTAAGGCCACATGTCTTTACAAGTTGCAGAACAACTTGTCCCATTTATGGTGCGGAGAGGCGGCAACAAGGAGAGTTGGGAACACTGAACATTCTGGGAAAGCAGAGAGAGAGAGAGAGAGAGGGAAAGAGAGACAGAGACAGAAGAGGGAGGGATAGAGAGACAGATGGAGAGAGAGAGAGATAAAGAGACAGACAGAGACAGAGAGAGAGCTGGCCCGAGCACCTGAATGAGTTGTGCCAGCGGGTGTTCAATAAATAAATATCCACACATACTCTCTCACACACACATTCTCTTTCACATACACACTCACTCATACACACTCACACTCTCTCTCACACACACACACTCTGTGTTGAACCTGTATCAGCTGTAAGGCTGTGGCTGGGACAGGGGAGATTTGTCTCTGAGTTAATTTTCCTCCTCTGTGCTCATTGCGATCTAACTCTGGAACACGAAATGTCTTTCAGTCATTTTTGTTACTGATTTGGAGTTGCCGGTGTTGGACTGGGGTGGGGGCTGGAAATGTGTTGCTGGAAAAGCGCAGCAGGTCAGGCAGCATCCAGGGAACAGGAGAATCGACGTTTCGGGCATAAGCCCTTCTTCAGGAATCTTGGACTGGGGTGGACCAAGTTAAAAATCCCATAACACCAGGTTATAGTCCAACAGGTTTAATTGGAAGCACTAGCTTTCGGAGCACTGCTCCTTCATCAGGTGGTTGTGGAGGGCTCAGTTGTAAGACACAGAATCTATAGCAGAAGTTTACAGTGCGATGTAACTGAAATTATACATTGAAACAAACTGTAAACGTTTGCTATAAATTGTGTCTTACAATTGTGTCCTTCACAACCACCTGATGAAGGAGCGATGCTCCGAAAGCTAGTGTTTCCAAATAAACCTGTTGGACTCTAACCTGGTGTTGTGGGATTTTTTACTTTTGTTACTGATACATATTCTTCCTCCTCTCTCCCTCTCTCTCATTCCCCCATTCCCAATCTTTTTCCATCACCCTTCCTTTCTCTCAGTATTACTGTCTTGGACATTTTCCCATTCTCTATTTTTTGGTGTTCTGTTCTCCTTCGATCGGTCTCTCTTTCTCTTCCTCCCAGTTTTATCTTGCAACATCTATTTATGTCAAAAACCACACGACACCGGACTATAGTCCAACAGCTTTATTTCGGAGCGCTGCGAGTGAGAGGGAAGAGCATACAGACACAGGGATTCAAAGATCATACAAACGGTGTGAGTGGCGTGTCGGATAACCAGTCTCTGCAGGTGTCTGTATGCTCTTCCCTCTCACTAGCGCCTGGTGAAGGAGCAGCGCTCCGAAATAAACCTGATGGACTCTAACCTGGTATCGTGACTTCTGATCACTAATTCTGCTCGTCTCTTACTCGCTGTTATTTGGTTTTTTATTATTTTACTCTGTCTTGCACACTCCGTGTTTTTGTTTGTGTGTTTCTCTCTTGTGCACGCTCTGCCTCTCCCTGTCTCTAACTGTTTCTGGCCCCCTCCCACCCCCGCCCCTCTCTGTGTCTCTCTGTCTGTCTGTGTGAGCCTGTCTTTCTTTCTCTGCCTCTCCCTCTGCCCGTGTCTCTCTCTCTCTCGATGTGGTTCTCCACAGTTCTCTCTGTCGGTTTATTTGCCTGTTTGTCTCTCTCTCTGTCTCTACATGGCTCTGTCAGTCTTTCCCTCTCGCTTCGTTTACCTGTACATGTCTCTCTGTCTGTCAGTCACTCTTTAGCTTCCCCTCGATGTCTGTATCTCTCTCTCTCTCTCTGGTAGAGTCACACACTGGCCTCTCTCTCTGTCACTCTGCATCTCTGGTATCCCCTTGTCTCCATCCTGTACTTTTGTTTCCGTCTGCCTTCCTCCTCCGTCAATCCCAGTGGAGGTGCCGGTGATGGACTGGGGAGGACAAAGTTAAAAATCAGCTACCTGATGAAGGAGCGACGCTCCGAAAGCTAGTGTGCTTCCAAATAAACCTGTTGGAATATAACCTGGTGATGTGTGATTTTTAACTTTATACACCCCAGTTATCTTTATATACTTCTCACAGGCATTAACACTATACTACATCACATATACTATACTAACATATACTATACCATATTAACACTGTACAATATCACATATACTATACTGTACTAATACTATACTATATAACATATATAATACTATATTAACACTATACTATATAACATACACTATACTAAACTTATACTATATAACATATACTATATTAACATTATGTTATACAACATATTATATACTATATTAGCACTATGATGTGCAGAAACGTCCATCACAATACTGAGAGACTCCCTCCTGTGTTCCCCCGAAATAGATTAGTTTAAAGGAGTTTACAGTTGATTCAGTTGAGCTCAGTGTTAATGAGGGAATCTCGAAATCCAGGTCACTGAGTATGCTCCTCACCTTTACTGGCTGCCCTGGTCGTTAAAGATGTAACGGTCCCTAACGATGCTGACCAGGAGAAATCAATGTCCAATCATAGGCGATGGTTACAAATAAATTGTTTGAGTGATGGGAGAAAATATTTGTCAAAAACATTTCATACACAATTATACCTGGTCACCGGCCAATCACAGCCAGTGGTATGAATTGTGATATTTGGCATTCTCCCTTTTGTCCTGGAGCGCGAGTCTAAACTCTGCAGCAACTTGATGTTCTTCAGCAAGATTCAGGGATATTTACTGAACATACTTTCCCCACCACTCTGTAACCAAGAGAGACAAGTGACAGAATGATCAAAAAACGCAATCTCTTGCATATTTTTGCTTTTCATTTCTCCACTTGACCATTCAGCTACAGACAGGTCTCACACACACACAATCACACTCACACTCACACACTCTCTCATACACAGACTCACACACAAACCCACACACATAGACACACACACAGACA
>NW_025206312.1:0-1815 GCF_004010195.1 Chiloscyllium plagiosum | reverse complement strand
GACCCCAGGGAAAAGACTTTGTTTATTTATCCTATCCATGCCCTTCATAATTTTGTAAACCTCTGTAAGGTCACCCCTCAGCCTCCGACACTCCAGGGAAAACAGCCCCAGCCTGTTCAGCCTCTCCCCATAGCTCAAATCCTCCAACCCTGGCTACATCCTTGTAAACCTTTTCTGAACCCTTTCAAGTTTCACAACATCTTTCTGATAGGAAGGAGACCAGAATTGCATGCAATATTCCAACAGTGGCCTAACCAATGTCCTGTACGGCCACAACATGACCTGGCTGCTTGGGAGGGAGTCCCAGGGTTTGGATTTGCCTTCCTGAAAGTCCTGAGTCCAAGCCAAGTGGAGTTTACTGAGAAACAGACCATCTGAGCACAGCCTTACACCCTCCTGATTCCCAACTCCCACATCCCTGCATTTTTGCATTAGATGGTAAACCAAATGATTCTGGGAGTGTTGTCCTATTCTCTTTGTCTGAACCTCAGCTAACTCAACAACAGAGTGATTCCAACACAGGCACAAGAGAAGGGGGCCACTCAGCCTCTAAAACCTGTTTCAGCATTCAGGTGGTCCCTGGTTGACCTGTATTTAAACTTCACTTAACCATCACTGTTTCACATCCCTTCACATTGGCAGAACCAATGTCTGTGTCCAATTCTTCCACCATTTCTTTGCTCCCTGTTACAACTCCCCCGGCTTCTGGCTGGAAGGGACCTGTGTTTGACTTTGCTCATCTTTTTCTCTTCACAAATTTCTGTGAAGTCTTTCTGTTCCCTGCAATTTTACCCTCCGACTGTATTTTCTCCTCTTGATCAAACTTTTTGTGCTCCTGCTGGATTCTAATATGTTCCCAGGACTTGGGCTTTGCTGCTTTTCGGAAGCCCCTCACCCCTTTTCCTATTCTGGGAAATCTCCTCCAGCCCCTCCCCAAAACCTTGATACTCTTCCTAAAGTGTGGGAATCAGAATTGGATTCCATCTTACAGCTAAGGCCGAACCAGAGATTTTTCATTGTTCAGTGTCAATTCCTATCTGCCTCCATATGTAAATGGCTGGCCTCCTGTCTGCATTATACAAACAACAGGTCTTGCTGCCTATAAAGATAACTGGACATCCCACCACCAGTTATCCCTTTAAACATTCCACCTAGTCCCTTTAAACATTCCACCCTTTCTTCCACATTATCCATTGTGCCGTTGGTGGCACGGTGGCACAGTGGTTAGCACTGCTGCTTCACAGCGCCAGAGACCCGGGTTCAATTCTCGACTCAGGCGACTGACTGTGTGGAGTTTGCACGTTCTCCCCGTGTCTGCGTGGGTTTCCTCCGGGTGCTCCGGTTTCCTCCCACAGTCCAAAGATGTGCAGGTCAGGTGAATTGGCCATGCTAAATTGCCCGTAGTGTTAGGTAAGGGATAAATATAGGGGTATGGGTGGGTTGCGCTTCAGAGGGTCGGTGTGGACTTGTTGGGCCGAAGGGCCTGTTTCCACACTGTAAGTAATCTAATCTCTCCCCATCCTTCCTTCTCAAAAAGCACCAGTTCTCAGGAATGTACTGTGGTTGTCGTGCCCCTGTCTGAAGTCTCTTACTGTCTCCTCTCAGCGTTACTGCGTTTCCAATCAAACTGCAGCAGCTCAACATTGAAAAACATCTGACCCACAGAGAGAGAGGTAGAGAGACAGAAGAGAGAGAAAGAGAAAGAGAGAGATACAAGACAGAGTAAGACAGTGAGAGAGACAGCAAAAGGAGAGAGTCAGACAGAGAGAGGCAGAGGCAGAGACAGAATGAGAGAGAGAAAGAAAAAGCAACAGA
>NW_025206311.1:5025-11446 GCF_004010195.1 Chiloscyllium plagiosum | reverse complement strand
TTGGCACAATTGCAACATTTAAGAGGCATTTTGATGGGTATATGAATAGGAAGGGTTTGGAGGGATATGGGCCGGGTGCTGGCAGGTGGGACTAGATTGGGTTGGGATATCAGGTCGGCATGGACGGGTTGGGCCGAAGGGTCTGTTTCTGTGCTGTACATCTCTTTGACTCTTATCACTCAATAAAGTAGATGGTGATTCAGTCTCTCAATTCTGCTCAATCGTACACCCAGAACGGTTCACCAAGCATCTCAGCTGGGCCTCTCAGACACTGCCGATTTCAATTCCCCTTCCCACTCCCTTTCCGACATAACCATCCTTGGCCTCCTCTATTGCCACAATAAACCAAACCATGAATTGGAGGAACAACACCTTGTCTTCCGCCTGAGCAGCCTACAGCCCAGAGGACTCAATTTAGAGATCTCCAATTTCAAATAACCTTCCTTCCCTTCTCAGCACCTCCCCCTCCTGTCCACAGCTCCCTGCCACCAACCGGATTCATCCCTCCCATTGACCAACCAGGTTGTACCCTCCACCTGCCTTCAACTATCCCCACTTCACCGCTCTGCCGCCACCACCCCCTTTATCTGCAGCTCCCCCCACACCCACCCCTCGTCCTGAAGAAGAGTTATCCCCAAGATGTCACCTTCTCCACCTCCTGATGCTGCCTGGTTTGCTGTGTTCTTCCAGCCTCCTGTTTGTCTATTTACAACCATTCAGCCAGACCAGGCTACACCGGACCCGGAGCCCCACATAGACACCTCCGCTCCATCTCCTCTCCATCAGTGAGGAACTGATTCCACCAGCCTCACTGTCGGAAGGTCGCGCTGCTGCCTGATGGCGTGAAGGCCGTAGGAACCTTCTTGAGGTCTTTCTGCCAGTGATAGCCCAGTCACCGAGAGACCCGTCAATATCGAGAAGGAGCCCGGAGAAAGTGAAGGATTAGCCTGAGATATTTCAGATCCTGGAGCTGAGTAAACCGTGGGGAAGGGGGTATGGGAGATTCGAACAGTCTAACCGTACCCCGAACCTTGCTGCGAAACCGTAGAGACAGTAAGCAATCGAGGGGACTTGAACAAGTAACCTCCCAAGAACTGAAGAACCCAACCAGACACGGGCAGTGGGGCTAAACACCAGGAGCAAATACATCAATAACAGGCACCTCATGCCAATTGGCTGGGCTGGTCTATATCAGTTGGTGAGGGTGGGATTATAACAGGGTGATAATGAGGTGGGGTGGTGTCAAGGTGAGAATGGGGGGTTATTTGGGTTGGGGGGGGTTTTGGGTTGGGGGGGGTTATTCGGGTTGAGGGAGTTAATTGGTACTACTCCCTCACCCTTCTGTCACCCACCAGCGCTTGGTGAGAGTAGCTAGGCAGAATGGTGCTTGCCTGCATTTCTTCGGGGTCAGTCGCTGCCTCCTGCTGTCTAACTCTGGAGGACACTGCTTCGCTGGGCAAGGAGATGTGAAGATACTGTCTGCTCCCATTGTGACTCACGCTGTGAACATGCGTCTTCTTTGGTGACTGACGGACAGATCGAAAGTCGATGCCTGGACAGAGGCTGCCTGCTGAGTCCACAACAACAAAGAGAGAGACGAGACGACACGGATAATAGGATCACGTAGCTTCCACTAATCTATTAGAGATTATCCTGGTCAAAACCATATTGGCTGCAGCCATCCTGGTGGATAGACTCCTGTCTCTGTCTGTCTGTAAATATGTTCACTCAGTGAAGGATTGACAATTTAAAGAAATGAAACATTTTCCAGCTGGCAGTTAGTATCAGCCATTCACCCATCAGACAGTAGAATGAGAAGTCAGTTCCAGGACCACACTGTGTCAATCATCCTCCAGCCTCTGAAAGGACACAGTGCCCAGTACTGCAGTGTAACCTCTGTGCCCTGCTCCTCCAGCAACACATAACAATCAACGAGTGCACAATTATCACAGATTCTCAATTATTCTGAGATTATTCCCTCTGCTATTGGAAAGATGTTGTGAAACTTGAAAGGGTTCAGAAAAGATTTACAAGGATGTTGCCAGGGTTGGAGGATCTGAGCTACAGGGAGAGGTTGAACAGGTTGGGGCTGTTTTCCCTGGAACATCGGAGGCTGAGGGGTGACCTTATAGAGGTTTACAAAATTATGAGGGGCATGAATAGGGTAAACAGACAAGGTCTTTTCCCTGGGGTCGGGGAGTCCAGAACTAGAGGGCATAGGTTTAGGGTGAGAGGGGAAAGATATAAAAGAGATCTAAGGGGCAACTTTTTCACGCAGAGGGTGGTACGTGTATGGAATGAGCTGCCAGAGGAAGTGGTGGAGGCTGGTACAATTACAACATTTAAGAGGCATTTGGATGGGTATATGAATAGGAAGGGATTGGAGGGATATGGGCCGGGTGCTGGCAGGTAGGACTAGATTGGGTTGGGATATCTGGTCAACATGGACAGGTTGGGCCGAAGGGTCTGTTTCCGTGCTGTACATCTCTATGACTCTATGCTCTTAGACAGTCCTACAAGAGGAAATAACCTTTCCACGTTGACTCTGTTAAATCCTGAAGGATCTTTCACTTTTCAATAAGGTTGCCCTGTATTTTTTGTTATTCCAACGAGTGCAGGTCCAACCTAGTCAAGCTCTCTTCATACGACAGTCTGTCCATACCTGCTGACCGAGCTTCCTCTCCCACCCCCAATGTCAGTGCAGCCTTCCTTAGCTAAGGATCCCAGCTGTGCCCTAACTAGTGCCATGTCAGGTAACCAATGGCGTGAGAAGCTGGAATCGGACTGTGTGAGGCAGGGGGTCATGTGATAGAATTAGAGCTGCCGAATGGGCTTACCAATCAAATCACAAACAGGGGGACCAAGGCTGACAGGATAAAAACTGATGAGGACATTGAAGCTAAAATTAGACAACAAATACCTACTGATACTGGAGCTGTCAACAAGCTAAAAAAAACACGATTAATCTCACAATTAAAAATTTTAATCTCAGTTAATCTTGGTCTTTATGGCATATTTAATTGATACAATTGCTGCATCTATCTTACTCACAGTTACATCATAATTACACTGGAATTATGTTGGAAAACTCAAAATTAACTGCCCCTGAGAGAAAGCATTTCCCTGGCATCGGGATTCTGAACCTGGACAAATACCAGCAGCTGGCTTTCCATCAATAAAACATCAGACAATTTTTAATAAATACATTCCCCCCTCACACAGCTCCTTTCCTTTTGAAACTCAGCTCCATAACGCTTTATTTCAGGATCTCTGTGTTTACAGAATCCCAGAATTATTATGGGGCAGAAGGAGGCAGTTTGGCCCATCGTCTCTGTACTAGCTCTCTGTTCGGCTTTTCGTGTCAAATCTGCCTTTTCCCCTGAACCCTGCATATTGTTCTGGTGATTGCCTATTGCTGAATATTGGGCTGTGTTAAGCACACTTTTGTTTTAATTTACTTGACAGTTTGTTTTTGGCTTTTATTATTTGCTTTCTCCTCTTTTCGATGGATATTTCTTTGCCTTGTCACACACGACCCTTCCTGTTACACCCTCACGTGGAGAGGGCAAATGTGACTGCTCCCAGACTGACAGCAGCTCTATCTCTCACACAGTCCCTGCTCCCACTCGGGGTGTACTGGTGACCGCCTGGCCTTGCTGTACACATCATTATCTGTGTGTACATGTGCACTACCTTCTGTGTGTGTGTGTGCACACGTGTGTGTGTCTGTGTGTGCGTGTGTCTGTGTATGCATGTGTGTGTCTGTGTGTGCATGTGTGTGTGTGCATGTGTGAGCGTGTGCATGTGTGCGTATGTTTGTGTGTGTGGGGTGGTATGCGTGTGTGTGTGTGTGTGTGCATCAGTGTGTATGTTTATGTGTGTGTGCGTGTGTATGTTTCTTTGTGCGTGCTGTGTGTGTGTGGTCACATACACATGCTTGTGCAACACCTCACACATGTAGTCAGAAAGGCTTGCTGACTGGGACAAGTCCTGGCAATCAGCAGGCAAATTCTGGCTGTGATTACAAACTCCGTATCTTAAGGTCTGCAAACCTATTACTTAAATATCAATAAGAAAAAAAAGAAGACTGACAAATTACAGCAAATTTTTGAAGGTGTCTTTTTGCAGAAAAGATTATATCCCACGTATGGTAGTAGTAGGAGAGTCTTAAAGGAGGGGAGAGAGACATATGCAAATTCAGAGAGGAAATTTGTTTCATCTGTATGAAGGTTATCTCCCCCAACCTTCCCTGACAGTTAAACAGAGTGATCCCTGCTGGAGGCTGGGATTAGATGAAATTGTTTCTCTAGCAGCTGCCGAGCTGTACTTCTGATGGACGGAAGGTTTTCTGGAGCAGTGGGTAGTGCCCCTGCCTCTAAGCCAGAATCTCCAGGTCTGAATCCTACTGTAAGACACATTGGCCAAGGACAGGAGTGTAGATAACGTGGGCCATACAGGTGGAGGATCAACTTGAAAATCCTTCCAATACACATCAATGTTTGACAGCAGGAGACGGGGAGCTTGCTGAGCAGACACAGGATGGAAAAAAATTCGACTCTCGACTGTCATTATCGATAGCTCCAGGCCACAACATGATGAAAGTGTTTGCACAGAGACTCCAAATTCATGTGGGGGCCAGTTAGCTCAGTGGTTGGATAGCCCAATGTGGATCAGAACAGCATGGGGTTCAATCCCTGATTGGGTTGGCCTGGATTTTGGACTTGACCCCCGTAACCTCCAGCTGGAGCTCATGGTGTTGTGGGCCAGACCTGCTCTCGCACAGGCACTTGGGAAGGAAAATGGAGGCAAAGCTGGTGGGCCCCTGGGCTTTGTTACAAGGTGTGCGTGTGTGTGTGTGTGTATTAGACTCTATGTGTATATATATATATATCCATGTGATACGCAGTAATTTCTTGCAGCCTCTGAAGTACAGAATTCCAAGGATTTAAAACCCTTTGAGTGAAGAACTCACTTCTCAGCTCAGGTGGTCAGGGTGAGGGTCAGGGTGAGGGTAATGGCTGACCCATTCTCCTGTATCTTTGGCCCCTAGTTTAGTACAGGGCTTTCAGCATCTGGTCAAACCCACTCAGATCTGCACACCCTCCAATGAGGCCACCTGTCAGCCTACTGATCATCAGAGAACACCGGCCTCATTCATTCACTAAGACTTTCCAGTTGGATTCAGAGTACACCAGAGTAAACAGCAATTTCGAGCAATTGTAATAACACCACTCCTCTTATAGAACCTGAGGGACATGACACAAAGGAATGCTTTGAGCTCTCCCCATGTTAAGAGAGACCATGAAGATTTAAGAGGCACTGATCAGACAGGCCCCCCAGCCCTGTCCCGATGCACTGGCTGCTAAACACTAGTCACCGTGCTCTCAGCCAAGCTGCAAGGCGGGATACACAGAGAGACAGATTTACAGTGGGGAGAGAGTAACACACACAGGCTGAGCCGGATACACAGGAAAACAGATTCAGTTAGGAGGCGTTAATTCAATTGGGCAGTTCTGTTGTAGCTCAGATGTTTTATCAGCAGAATTCAAGGAGTTTATTGCAGGGAAAGCTCATTAACTGCTGTTTTTTATAAACTCACTGGGACTGGAAGAGTCCCAGGTACCCACTTTATCATTTCAGGGGCATGTTAATGGAGATTCTTTTACATTATAACCACAAACGTTTGCATTTGGTTAAACCATTCGTTGTAAATATATGATCCAATAAATACACAGCGATAAACTTCTTGAGCCAAGTAAATGCTGTATCGATTACTTTTCAGATCAGAGCTCCCATAGAGTCTCTGTAACTCACTCTCATTTCTAACCCTGACTCACAATTAACACTGACTCTCACTGGGGTACAGTCCCACACACACTGACTCTCACTGAGGTACAATCTCACACACACTGACTCTCACTGAGGTACAGTCTCATACACACTGACTCTCAATGGGGTACAGTCTCATACACACTGACTCTCACTGGGGTACAGTCCCACACACACTGACTCTCACTGAGGTACAATCTCACACACACTGACTCTCACTGGGGTACAGTCTCATACACACTGACTCTCAATGGGGAACAGTCCCACACACACAATGACTCTCAATGGGGAACAGTCCCACACACACACTGACTCTCAATGGGGAACAGTCCCACACACACACTGACTCTCACTGGGGTACAGTCTCATACACAATGACTCTCACTGGGGTACAGTCCCACACACACTGACTCTCACTGAGGTACAATCCCACACACACACTGACTCTCACTGGGGTACAGTCCCACACACACACTGACTCTCAATGGGGAACAGTCCCACACACACACTGACTCTCAATGGGGAACAGTCCCACACACACACTGACTCTCAATGGGGAACAGTCCCACACACACACTGACTCTCAATGGGG
>NW_025206311.1:0-2341 GCF_004010195.1 Chiloscyllium plagiosum | reverse complement strand
CCATTCCTAGCCTCCTGAACCTCTTTCCCCCTCACTCTCCTGAACCCCTTTCCCCCCAGCCTCCTGAATACCCCCCAAGATCCTGCCTTCTGCCCCAGTTGCGCAGCCCCTGCTCGGGTGAAGGGTCCTGTATTGGAGCCTATCCCCCGGAGCAGAGCTGCTGGAGGTCCCTCTGTCTGGTGGGATGGTACATCGAGGTGCAGACCACCTGCCTGTGGGGAATGGAAACACCTCTGGGGCTTATATTCTCAGCTGGGCTCTATCCTGGACAATGTTAAACCATTAACCATGGAGACGCCCAAGAACCCCGGGCATGGCACTGTTTTATTTTTGTTGGATCTTGTTGTGCACAAAATGAAAGTTGGAGGTTCCTGTGCTACAACAGTGACTCCACATTCAGAATTGTGAAATGCTGTGGGACTTCCCAAGGTTCTGAAAGGTGCTATACAAATGCTGTTCTGATTCCCTCACCATGGGCTATTGTCTTATCCTGACAGGACAGCTCAATGCTCAGCCTCAGGCTGGTGTTGTGGTCAGAAATGGTGTGAGGTTGACTTTAATGGCAGGGTCTGACACTGAGGGCGAAGGTGTGTTCTTACACGAGACCTCCCGGTCCAGCACACATTCCCACCTGGGTTTCTCATTCTCATAGACCCCTCTCGCAGCCTGGGGGAATTACACAGGACAGCTCTGTACTGGCCAAGCCAAACTGGGCCAAACTGGGTCTAGCCTGGTCAAACCAGGCCAAACTGGGCCAAACAGGGCTAAGCCGGGCCAAACCTGGTGTGATTCACAGCAGCTTCCATGTGATCAATGACTCCATCATCTCTGACACTCTGTAAACACAGTTAAAAATCACAAAATATCAGGTTATAGTCCAACAGCTTTATTTGGAAGCTCGAGCTTTCAGAGTGCTGCTCCTTCATCAGGAGGTTGTGGAGAATAAGGTCGTAAGATGCAGAGTTTATAGCAGAGGTTTGCAGTGTAAACACAGAGCATCAATGCAGTTCCTGGCCTCCTGAACTAGTCCAGATGAAGGCCCAGTGCAATCCCATCCTGTTTATAAGCTCAGTGTCAGATCCTTCCTGTTATTAAGTTTCAACAGTCAAAAGTAAATATTAGGGGCGAATCCTCCTCCACTAAAGGGAATCCAATCAGAAAACCCCCTGCAGCCAAGACCAGCTTCACTAATTCAGAACCTTCACCAATTCAGAACCTTCACTAATTCAGAACCTCCACTAATTCAGAACCTTCACTAATTCAGAACCTCCACTAATTCAGAACCTTCACCAATTCAGAACCTCCACTAATTCAGAACCTCCACTAATTCAGAACCTCCACTAATTCAGAACCTTCACCAATTCAGAACCTTCACTAATTCAGAACCTTCACTAATTCAGAACCTTCACTAATTCAGAACCTCCACTAATTCAGAACCTTCACTAATTCAGAACCTCCACTAATTCAGAACCTTCACTAATTCAGAACCTTCACTAATTCAGAAGGTTCCAAAAGCAACGTTAGTACTGAAACAAAACCAGGAAGTGCTGCAGGAACTCAGCAGGTTTGCCAGCAGCTGTGGAGAGAGAGACAGAGCAAAAAAGTGGGAGAGACTGATCGAAACATAGAGTGAGAGAGAGAGAGCATGAGTGAGAGAGCTACACAGAGATGACATCCTGAATCCAGTCAGCCAGCCCAGACACTGGACTCAAAAGGTTATCTCCCTCTGTCTCCCCATCGATACTGCCACACCTACTGAGTTCCTCCAGCATGCTCTTTGACCTTTGTTCAAGATCCCCAAGCTGGACAAGTCATTGTGATTGCTCCAGTTAGTGAGAGGTTGCAGCAACTAGTCATCGCACAGTGTTAGGGAGCTGGCTGATGGACTGTATACCCCAGGGTTTAAGGGAGATAGCTGATGGACTGTATACCCCAGGGTTCTAAGGGAGATAGCTGATGGACTGTATACCCAAGAGTTCTAAGGGAGATAGCTGATGGACTGTATACCCCAGGGCTCTAGGGGAGATAGCTGATGGACTGTATACCCCAGGGTTTAAGGGAGATAGCTGATGGACTGTATATCCCAGGGTTCTAAGGGAGATAGCTGATGAACTGTACACCACAGGGTTCTAAGGGTGATAGCTTTTGGACTCTATACCCCAGGGTTCTAAGGGAGAAAGCTGATGGACTGTACACCCCAGGGTTCTAAAGGAGATAGCTGATGGACGGTATACCCCAGGGTTCTAAGGGAGATAGCTGATGGACTGTATAACACAGGGTTCTAATGGAGATAGCTGATGGACTGTATACCCCAGTGTCCTAAGGGAGACAGCTGATGGAC
>NW_025206310.1:6508-11444 GCF_004010195.1 Chiloscyllium plagiosum | reverse complement strand
CACATTTTTAGCCCTCTTTTGTTGTGTCCAAAATTTCAGTGAATCCACGATATTTGGCAATTTTCTGAGGCACTTTCTTTGATCGAATGCAATTTTCAACATCTTATCGTTGAATCACCTTTCCCTTTTGCTATTTACACCTTGGAGGTATATCTGAATATTGTACGCCTTACAGTGTTTCTGTAAGTAACACACATTGCCTGCCTTCCATTAAATCTTTTTCATGCACTTTTCAAATTCACTGAAGTCAGCTTATTCCCCATACGTTCATGTGTTACATGATTCTGGAATATACACGCACTTTAAGAAAAAGAGACTGCTTTGTATTCAGACATTCAGGTAAATTTCAATGTATTAACGTCATTATTCCCAAAACCTTCTTTACACCAAAGTTTTCAATTAGCTCTTCTGATCACACAGCAATTCCAAAATCGCCTGATCTCCAGCTGGGTGCTCAACATACTGTTAAAGCAACCCATCTCATACACGCTCAAGATTCAGATGTAACTTGAAGGTGACCATTATTACTGCAGTTCCCACAAGCCTGAGTATCTAATTTCCTGTTTTATATTATACCCAACAATTGTATCACAAATTTGACTTTGATATCTAACTCCCATCAATATTTGCTTCTCCTGACTGTTTCTAAGCTCCACCTTACCAGATTCTGTGGAATCTGAGTGACGTGGGCTCTGGGGAGCTGAATGGTTGATTCAGGCGAGATGTTTGGCGACACATATCCCAACATTGATATTATCCCATCACATCTTACCCGTTCTTCTCAAGCATCATTGTAACATTTTCTCCAGATCTCCCGTTATGCTGTGGAGCAGAGAAGGACAATGATCTTTCAGCAATGCTGTGTTTTCCCCCAGACAGCTGAGACTGTTCTAACCTGGGTGGGAACCTTACAGCAGGCTGGTAACGTGTTGCTGCTGCTGTACATGGTCTGAGAGAGATCACATCTGGAGTAGTGTGTACAGATTTAATCTCCTCACTGAGGAAAGGATTTTGGAATTAACTCAGATATTGTTCCCTCAACTAATTTCTGCCATTAGGTGTTAATCATAGAATCCCTACAGCGTGGAAGCAGGCCACTTGACCCATCGACTCCACACAAATATTCTGAAGACCATCCCATCCAAACACCACCCATCCTCCCTCCCCATCCAACCAATCCCTGTAACCTGGCATTTTCCATGACTGATGCACTTAGCCTGCACATCCCCCTACATTATGGATAACTTAGCATGGCAAATCCACTCAATCTGCACATCTTGGCACTATGGGAAAAAGCTGGAGAAACTGGCAGCAACCAACACAGATATGTGGAGAATGTGCAAACTCCACACTGTCACCTAAGGCTGAAATTGAACCTGGATCACTGGTGCTGTGAGGCAGCAGTGATAACCACTGAGTTTACCAAAGTGGCCAACACATATTGCCTGCACAATTTAGCCCTCAAAATGTGACATAACAGCAGGGTGTTTCCATAAGTCACGAAATGTGATGTTGAGCAACAGGAGGATATTGAGATTTGAACGGCTTGATCAGGAACTAGAGCAGGACATGCAAGCCTTCAAGACTATAATATTGGAACCCCAGGATGGCATTCAGCCCATCGAGACGATAATGTAGGAATACCAGGAGGACTTTCAGCCCATCAATACTATCATTTAGGAACACCAGGAGAGCATTCAGCCCATCGAGACTATTATTTAGGAACACCATGAGGACATTCAGCCCATCGATACTATAATTTAGGAACACCAGGAGGGCATTCAGCCCATCGATACTATAATTTAGGAACACCAGGAGGGCATTCAGCCCATCGAGACTATAATTTAGGAACACCATGAGGACATTCAGCCCATCGATACTATAATTTAGGAACACCAGGAGGCATTCAGCCCATCGAGACTATAATTTAGGAACACCAGGCGGACATTCAGCCCATCGACACTATAATGTGGGAACACCAGGAGGACATTCAGCACATCGAGACTGCAATGTAGGAACTCCAGGAGGACATTCAGCCCATCGAGACTATAATGCGGGAATACCAGGAGGACATTCAGCACATCGAGCCTGCAATGTAGGAACACCAGGAAGGCATTCATCCCATCGATATGATAATTTAGGAACACCACGAGAACATTCAGACCATCGAGTGGGTAAACCACGAACGGAATGAGTCCATGAAGACACTCATGTCCTTCACACCACAACTGGAGCAGATCTATTTCAGCTTTGTGTTTGTTACACAGGAATTAAAAGAGAATGTAGAGGTTATAGAAAGGAAATAATTTCGAATAATCAGCTTCACGAGGGTATGGAAAGGAATGGGCAAACTATTGGGATTGAAGACAAATTGTTAGAATCTGTTATTGCGGAATTCATAACAGGAGATTTTCAAAGTCAAACCATAATCCATCACAGTCAACATGATTTTATGAAGGATAAGTCTTCTTTGAATGATTTGACAAATTTTCTTTTAATAAAAAATGACAAAGAAGGTGGATAAAGGGAATGCTATAGACTTATTATATCTCGACTTCCATGTTGTATAATGTGTGACACAAAAGATTAATAAGCCAGACGAGAGCACATGGGGTTAGGAAAAGTTTCTTCTCTAGGAGAGAGGATTGGCTAACCAATAAAAACAATGATATGGAGCTGGAAGAAGCCATTCCTTCTCTATATGCTGCGGAATGATGTGGAATTTGAAAGTTTCTTGCATCTCTATTTCAGCATCAATAAAGCCAGCACTAGAGGTGCCTGTCCAGATGAATCTCACATTCGGGAGATGCTCAACCAGAAATAATTCACTCGAAACGGGGAGTGGTCAGCTGCCTGACAAGAAATGAACTGTAAATATATGGGGAACAGGCGGAGGAAGGGAACTATCATTGCTTTTGTTCTTCCTTCATACGAGGTGTGCAGCCTTGGTCAGGCTAGAATGTTATGCTGATCTTGAACTGAGTCGCTGGTGCAGCTATTCCACAGAACAGTAAAGAGTAAAACACATTGCTGTGGGTTTACAGTTACACAGAGACCTGACCAGGGAAGGATGACCCATTGCCCTTTCTCCAAGGAACATGAGGCAAGCAGATGGATTTTTCTCACAAATGATGACGGTTTCATTTCAATGCCCCAATTTAGTTCATGAGGTATCTGTGCTTCTAGATTATGAGTCATTGACTTGACCACTATACACTCCTGTGGTCTGTGTGATCTGTGTGTTGTCATTCCCAGGGAACAGTGAAGACTATATCATGGATTGAACAGTCAATGTTTATTGGGTACAGACAGGAAAGGGGGTGGTCAACTACAAACAGACCAGTCATGATGTTTCTGAATTGAGCAGCAGGCTGGAGGCGCCCTATGGCTAACTGCCCCTCCTATCCCACATGTTGTTCTCCCAATTCCTCCCTTAAGGCTGTTACAGACAAAAAGATTAACCGCATTCAGAAGACAGCGTTTTTATAATGAAACAGGAGGAGGTCATTCTCCCGCTCAATTGAGTTACACAGAAATAGAATGCAGTCTTTCAGCCTACTTACTAAATTATACCATTAGGAGGAGAAGCTGCAACCTTCCTGGGCAACTACACAGGAATTGGAGCGCACTGGTTTGCCAGCCTGAAATACAGTGTAGAGATAATTTCTCTTTATCAGAATGGAAAGTTGTAACTAGTAGAATTCCTCAGGGATCAGTGTGAGTCTATTAACATTTTACAATCTGGATTAATGATTTGGATGAAGGGGCTGAGAGTTTTAGAAAAAGCTGTCAAGTGGAGACAGAGCTTCTGTAATGGAATACAGACCGGGTGAGGTAAGAGCATCTGCGTCTACAGACAGGGGGAGGCAGAACATCTACAATGGGATACAGACGGGGGAGAGCAGAAAGTCTGCAGTGGGATACAGACAGGGGGAGGACAGAACATCGGCATTGTGATTCAGACAGGGGAGGGCAGCGCATCTGAAATGGGATACAGACAGGGGATGCAGAGAGTTTGCAATGGGATACAGACAGGGGGAAGGCAAAACGTCTACAATGGGATACAGACGGGGAGGGCAGAGCATCGGCATTGGGATAACAGACAGGAGAGCGCAGAGAGTCTACAATGGGATACAGACAGGGGCAGGGCAGGGTGTCTGCAGTGGGATGCAGACAGGGGAGGGCAGGGCATAGGCATTGGGATACAGACGGGGGAGGGAAGAATATCTGCAATGGGATACAGGCTGGGGGAAGCAGTAAGTAAACCTTCACTGCAAAACAGTACAATGTGAATGATGGAAACTTTGTGTTTTGAGTTCGGATAAGACATCATTTAATTACTTAAATGAAGAGAGATTGCAGAACTTTGTCATACAGAAGGATTTGTTTTTCCTAGTACACGAATCACATCAAGTTAGTCTGAAGATGCAGCAAGTGATTTGGAAGGTAAACGGAATGTTGCTTTTTTTTGCAAAGGGTATTGTGTTTGATCTTAGGAATGTTTTTATTCTGCATCTGTAAGGTCAGTGCTGATAACACACTTGATGTTTTCTGTGTAATTATAGTTCGCTAAACTGAAAAAAAATTCGCAATGGCTCTCGAAGTTTTTCAAAGATGTTCATCTTTTCTTGTTGTTGGGATGAAGGCATCATGCATTGAATGATTAACAGTTTAGGACTGAGAATGGGAGATGATCTTATTGAGCACAGAAGATCACGAGAAGAGTGTAGCTAGTGAATACCTGATGGATATTTCATCTAGTATGGGAGAATGTAACTGGGGAAGTAGTGTATGAATAACACTGATTCTGAGGAACGTCACCAGATCAGAAACGTTAACCCTGACTTGTGGTCTTAGATGCTGTCAGACCTCCAGAGCTTTTCCAGAAATATCTGTATTTGTTTAATTTGTTTAAATTTGGATGCATTCATTTTAA
>NW_025206310.1:0-6234 GCF_004010195.1 Chiloscyllium plagiosum | reverse complement strand
CTGGGGAAAGTGGGATCTGTACAAGAAGGACGTATTGCACCTAAACTCGATGGACACCAATATCATGGGCTGAAGGTTTGCTAGAGATCTTTGGGAGGGCTTAAACTAGTTTGGCAGGTGGGTGGGAACCTGAGGTACGGATCACATGATGGAGTAGGTAGCGACCAGTTGATACTGAGTGCAAAGAGTCTGTGAGGAAGGATAGGCACTTGATGGGGCAAAGGTGCAGTCAGTGTGATGGGTTAAAGTATCTCTATTTTAATGAGGACAGCACGAAACCGACTGATATGTTAGAACCCGTTGATGTTAAGAAAGAGGATGAAGATTTTGAAAAACGTAAGGATAGATAAACCCTATGGCCCAAAACGGATCTACCCTGTATTACTACAGGAAGCGAGGCAAGAGATTAGTGTGTCTTTGGTGATGATCATTGTGCCCTCACTATCCACTGGAGTCGTACCAGAGGATTGCAGGGTGGCAAACGTTATTCCCTTGTTCAAGAAAGGGAATAGGTTCAACCTTGAGAATTACATGCCTGTCAGTCTTAGGTTGGTGGTGGGCAAATTATTGGAGAGGATTCTGCGAGGCAGGATTTATGACTATTTGGAAAACAATAGTTGGATGAGAGATAGTCAGCATGGCTTTGTAAGGGGCAGGTCATGACTTACGCACCTTACTGAATTCTTTGAGGATGGGATAAAACAGATTGATGAAGGGAGAGCAGGGAATGTGGTGTACATGGATTTTAGCAAGACGTTTGATTAGACTAGATTCCGTCCAGTGTGTAAACAGGTCCTTCTGCCCAACAAGTCCACACCGACCCTCCAAAGAGTAACCTACCTAGACCCATTTCCCTCTGACTAATGCACCTAACACTCTGGGCAATTTAACATGACCAATTCACCTGGCCTGCACATATTTGGACTGTGGGTGGAAACTGGAGCACCCGGAGCACAGATACGGGGAGAATGTTCAAACACGATACTGGCAGTCGCCCGAGACAGGAACCGAACCCGGGTCCATGGCGCTGTGAGGCAACAATGCTAACTACTGAGCCATTGTGCCACCCCTAGTCGGCTCATGGTAGGCTCATTCAGAAAGTAAGGAGGAATGGGATACAGGGAAGACTTCTGTATGAATACAGGATTTGCTAGCCCATATAGGACAGAAGGTGGTGATAGATGGAATATATTCAGCCTGGAATTAATGACCAGCGGTGTTCAGCAGGTATCAGTTCAGGGAACTATACTCTTTGTGATTTTCATAAGTGACTTGGATGAGGATGTTGAAGGGTGGGTCAGTAAGTTTGCCGATGACACAAAGGTTGGTAGAGTTGTGCATAGTGTGGAGGGCTGTTGTAGGTTGCAACGGGACAGGAAGTTATTTGGTGAGGCTAATGTACACCATGAGATCATCTTGTCACACCTTACCTGTTATTCTTAAGTGTCACTGTGATATTTTCACGAGATCTCCCGTGATGCTGGTGGAAAAGTGAAGGAGAATGGTCTATCAGCAATGCTGCGTATTCTCCCAGACAGCTGAGACTGTTCTCAGCTGGGTGGGAACCTCGCAGCAGGTTGGTAAAGTTGGTAAAGTTGTACAAGTTCTTAGTGAGGTCACATCTGATGTAGTGTTTACAGATTTAGTCGCCTCACTGTGGAAAGGATATTGTAACGCTGGAAGCAGCTCAGAGATGGTTACCTCAACTGATTCCAGCAATGAAGGTGTTAACCTATAAGGAAAAAATGCTCAGGTTGGTCCAATGCCCATTGGGGTTCACAAGAATGGAAGATGATTTCATTTTTACATAGAACACTGAAAGGAGTCAGCAACAGAGGCCAATTACACAGAAAATGGAGGAATCCACTCCGATTCTCCAGCCTGTTACACAGGTTCAGCAGAAGGATATTCAGGTCTTCGACCCTGTTACTCCAGAACAGGATGAGGTTGTTCAGCCCCGAGAGCCTGATATACAGTTACAGTAGGAGGTCAATCAGCTCATCGTGTCTACAACACTGGGCCCAGAGAAGGCCATGCAGCACCATTAGCCTGTTACACAGCAACAGGATAAGTCAATTCAGCCTCCTCGAGTCTGTAATACTGGATCTGGAAGAGGTCCTACAGTGACTGGAGATTGGTACACTGGGATAACAGGAGGTCATTCAGCCCTATCGAGCATGTTGCACGGGAATTGGAGAAGGATGCAAACTTTATCAGACTTCTTATTGGAAAGGAGGAAGAAGGTCACCTTACGTGTTGGAGTTTGGGAACAGGAGACTAAATACTCCCTTGGTCCCATTTCAGGGATGCGGGGGTAGACCATTTAGCAACTTCAGCCTGTTATGGAGGATTATGAGGAGACAACTTCAGCCCTTCAAACTATTACATAGCAACAGGAAGATTGCATCAGCCCTCCAGCCTCTTAGACATTAAGAGTAGGTCATCGACATAATAATGTAGGAACACCATAAAGATATCAGGCCATCGATTTTCTACACAAGGAAGAGAGTTAGTCCAATCAGCGACCCATACCTCTTAAAGAGCAATCAGACCAGGTAATAGGAAGCCATTTGCGAAACATACAGGATTGGAGGAACGTAGAGATTATAGAGAGGTAAGAATTTAAAATGCCCACCTCCACGATGGAATAAAACGTATTGAGAAAACTCTTTGAATTTAAAAAAGATTCTTTGAATCTATTATTCAGTAATTAATGGCAGGACTTTGCAAAGTCAAACCATAATCCATCAGAGTTAACATAATTTTGTGAAGGATAAATCATGTTTCAATTATTTGCTCGTGTTCATGAAAGATGTGACAAGTAAGCTGGATAAAGGAGATCATGGAGATGTAGTATTTGGAATTCCAAAGGCATTGAATTAAGTGTGCAAAAAGATAAATCTGCAGAATAAGACCACGTGATTAGAAGTTACCTTTAGCTTGGAGATCAGATTGGTGAACCAGCAAAATGCAGTGAGATGGAATAAATGCGTCACTTTCTGAATTGCAAAATGCAAATTTCAGTCCCCAGGCCCCAACAATTGGCAATCTATACTATTACATATTTGCGGCGATAGACATACTAGAACCAAATTTTCATGTGACACTAATATAGGTGTGAAATTGCAATGAAGCTGTAGGAAATTTTGAAATGGATATGGATAGTTTGAGCCAACATTTGACAGATGAAACTGAACAACAGAAAGTTTGCGTCTATCCATTTTTGTCAGTGCAACAGATAGGCAACTGATTCTTCAAATAGAGAGAATAACTTCAGAGTGTTTAGGTGCAGAGGGGTCTGCGTGTCCTCATACATGTCACAGAAATCTTAGATGTAGGTACAGCAGGACATGAGAAAGGCAAGTGCAGTGTTGGCATTTATTAATAAAAGAACGGATTATAAAAGGAGCGAGGTGTTGCTGCAAAAATGCAAGGCACATTTGTGAAGTCGCAACTTGAGTATTCTGCACAGTTTTCGTGCCCTGACTGCAGGAGGGGTGTAGCTGCCATGGAGGCAGTTCAGAAGTGGTTTACAATTTGATTCCAGAAATGTGAAATTTGTCCTCTGAAGAGAGATTGAGCAGTTCGGGTCGATACTGTCTGGAGTTTAGAAGAATGAGAGGAGATGTCACTGAGGCCTGGAGGATGGTAAAGGTAATTGACAATATTGATGTGAATTAAATATGTTCTCATGTGAGAAATCCACAACAAGTGATCAGAGTTTTAGGATAAGGCAGAGCAGACCAAAAACAGGGGTATGGAGAACTTACTTCTCTCAAAGGGTTGTTCACTGCTAATGAAAGGGCACTTAATTCACTGCTCCAGAGTGCAGTAGGTGCTGGGACATTGAGTAGATGAACGGATATGGAGAGCGGAGTCGAAAAGTGTAGTGCTGGAAAAGCTCAGCAGGCCAGGCAGCATCTGAGGAGCAGGAATGTTATACAGGAATGGGGGAGGACTGGTTATCAAACAGGAAGCAGGCACTCCGGGTAAATCCGTCTTAATCAGTTTGTCAGAACGTAAACAGTAGGGTCACCCAGTGACCAGTACTAGGTCCTCAGCTATTTACAAACTATATCAGTGATTTGTAAAGGTGGTACAAATGTTCAGTCACTACATTTGGCGATGAGACTAAGATAAACAGGACACTAATTTATGAAGAGACGGTGGAGAATCTGCAAATGTATATTCACAGGTAAATTTAGTGGGTCATTGTGTTAGACCAGACGAATTTAACGTAACATATACCTGTATTTATTTTTCAAGAAGAATGGTTACAGTATACTACCAAAATAGAGAGAGATTACAGGGCTTAATGACACCGTGTGCACTGGAGGGTTCACTCTGACCCGTTCAGACATGGGAAGTGCTGCTCCATCTCCCTGACGGTCTATTCCTGATGTTCCCAGGGCCCAATTGCTCTCATTCATCATTTTGATCATCTGTTGCAGAATTATGATACTGATGTTGACATGCTGGGCGATTATGGATACATCACCCAGTCCTGCATGGAAAGCTCCGAATCATAGAAGTCGAAGGAAACAGTGACCCTTACAACTCTGGTGTGAAGTTGCAGGTCAAGTTGCAGGAGTTGGCACCGCGCTGTTACCAGCTCCATGTTCAGTCAGGGTCCCCTCACACTCTTCTCCTGGGTTAAGTGTAGCTTGGGAAGCTGTTATTGGGAAACCCGGGGTTCATACAGCAGACCCCTTTCCCCAGACACACTCACTGTGTGGTTTCTGAGCTTCCCCTCTCCGCAGCCTCTGCTCCATTTGACCTCTCAAAATATTTTAAGAAGGCAGCCTAGTCCATAACATTTCCTTATTTTAACCGTAGATGTGATGTGTGTGTTCCAGACATGTTGTGACTGGTCAACCCACTCAACGTTAAGCAAAATGTAATCCATTCAAACGCAATCAAAGAGAAGAACAATTTGATATAGCTTCTTTACTGGAACACTTGCACTAACAATAGATATACTACATTTTACTAATTAACTGTGCTAATACAGGAACATCCCTTTACCGTACCCTTTAGCAAAAAAGGTAAATTCAAACACAGAATCTTAAGTGCAGTTCTCCAATCTAGGAGGAAGCAACTTCAAGAGAGTTGTCAGGGACAATGGGAGCTAGGGAGCATGCATTGAAACTTCCAACCATTCTGGGACACCAAGCAGCTTCAGAATGTTGCAGCGAAAACCAAAACGAGCAAACCTGGTCTGAGAGAGCCGGCCGCTGCCCTTCCATTGTTACCAGCATTTTAATAAAACCTAAAGTAACCTCGGTTACTTACTTCAGCCATTTTCTGTTGGGAGATCGGCATCTCTGCCTTTAAGACTTCTCTTAAAAAAAACAAGGGAAAATAACCTTTTCACAATGACAATATCGTCATACACCCCCCTTTGATAAAATAAACCATCAATACACAACGACAGCTTCATTTTAAACCCATTATTCTTACTCTGTTAGTTGAATATAATAAGCATGTATGACTTTGACACTAAGCATAAAGGAGAAAGTGAGGACTGCAGATGCCGAAGATCACAGCTGAAAAATGTGTTGCTGGAAAAACGCAGCAGGTCAGGCAGCATCCAAGGAGCAGCAGAACCGACGTTTCTGGCATAAGGGCTTATGCTTATGCCCCAAACGTCGATTCTCCTGCTCCTTGGATGCTGCCTGACCCGCTGCGCTTTTCCAGCAACACATTTTTCAGCATTGACACTAAGCATGCAAACATTCACAACTCCATTCGATTTCAGTCAGTTTAATCCTGCCACAGAACGCCTCTGTCTTTCTTCATTCAAGTCTCGACAACTTGTCAGCAAGTATGTTTTCTCGTCCTGTATAACTTTCAAATTGGCAGCAATAATAATCTCTATCTGAACAGACTGGAAGTTTTCTCCCGAATTTTCTCCAAAAAAGTTTCGGCGTTATGATCAGTATATCGATTTGTCTCAGGCACGTTATTTGCAAGTTAAATGCTGAAATGTTGCAACATCAACACCAAGCTCAAGGCCTCCTTCCCAATTGTGAAATATTTCTGTTGATGGTTTCACCGGACACTCCAGCCACACGTTACATCATGGAGCAAATCTCATTTCTCCAATAGTCCTTCTGAATGACATGTCTCCTCATGTCTCAGCATTAAGGATTTACATGCCTCTGTACCTCTTAATGCTGCAACCACTTTACCTGTTACGCTTGGCCTATGCCAGTAAACCTTATTCTCACATGT
>NW_025206309.1:10172-11443 GCF_004010195.1 Chiloscyllium plagiosum | reverse complement strand
ACTACCCCTCATGTACACCCTCCCCATTCTCATAGAGTTACTGATAAACAGATCTATGCCACCACTTCCCGTCCCTGGTGAGACTCTGCACCCTTTCTGGGTTCACTTCCTTTCCCTTCAGTTGCTGCAAGTCAATAATGTAACAGCAGAATGAAACAAAGAGAAACAGAAAGGGAGGTGGCAGATCCTGGACAGAAGAGGAACCTTCAGTCTGGGAGAATGGGTCAGACCCTTCTTTGTTTCTCATTGGTCAATTCCAGTGTTATAACGACTTGGGGTTGGAACTTGGTGCCATGTGGGTGTGCTGACACTTTGACCCAACAACAGATCAATACTACAAGCAGATACGTCCCTTCTCCAGCCAAAATGTGAAATGCTTTCTGCTAGTTACCCCAAATCACATGCTCCAAAACCCACCCACATTCTGTACGTGGCAATGTCAGGTTTCCCCACAGACGTGCGATTCCTGTCTCGGAATTTGGGAATTATAGTCCTCATGCAGCCACTGGAGACCTGTCTCTGAAATGTGAATGAAAAGTGTGGGTGGAGGGATGTTGTGTATTGGATCCCCATTCAGACACATGGGACATGTGGGCTGTCACTGGGATTTACTGAGACATCCGCTTAGACAGCCTGATTTCTGACGTAAGGAACATAGATTCAGCCAATTGGTGGATTGGGAGGTTAATAAGGGGCAGCAGGTTTTAAGCAGAGGTGGCTCAGTGGCTAGCACTGCTGCCTTACAGCGTCAGGGACCTTCAACGACTGTGTGGAGTTTACACATTCTCCCCATGTTTGCATGGTTTTGTGCAATTCTCCTGTTTCCTCGCACTGTCCAATGATGTGCAGGTTAGGTGGATTGCCCATGCTAAGTTGCAGACAGTGTAATTGCACGTGCCGGTTAGACAATTAGCCATGGGAAATGCAATGTTACAGGGAATGAGTGGGTCTGAATGGGATACACATCATAGGGTTGGTGTGGACTCGATGGATGAATACCCTGTTTCTGCACTATAGGGACTCTATTCTATTCTCATTAGGAAGAATGTACTTGTCTCGATGTGTTGTGAATCTGTGAAATTCCCTATTCAAAATTCTAGGACAATGAGCCAATTTAATGAAGAGGTACAGATGTTTCACTTGCAATGAGTTGAAGTGTGAGAAAGAGCAGGCGGGAAAATCTAGCTGAGACCGAGGTGAGCTCAATAATCACCGTATTAAATGGTGGGGCTGGTTCGAAGGGCTGCATTGCCTCTCCTGGGCCCAGTGCT
>NW_025206309.1:7573-9438 GCF_004010195.1 Chiloscyllium plagiosum | reverse complement strand
CCCAACACCGGCTCTTCCACATCAGAATCCTGACAGACAACCCCACTGAAACTGAAGTGCCTGTCAGGTACTTGAGTGAGACATGGGGGAGGGGTGTGTGGTTTAACCACAAAGTGCTGAACTAAACTAGACTTTTTAAACTGCCAGTGCCATGGAGATAATGCTGATAGACAGCTTCTATTCAAAACCACAAGTGACAAACGTAAAAGAATGCGAGCCGCATATTGGACAATTACATGATGCTGCCTGGAGGTGTTCTGCATGTACACTATCCAGGTAACTGCCATGTCTCATCACTAAAAACTCAAAGAAGACCTCTCAGAGTTCTGTGCCTAGTTATTCCTATCCAGCAGGGTTTAGGAATATGAGTACACAGCAGTCAGTCTTCACAGCGGAGGATACGAAGAAAATGCCAGTAATTGATAAGGAGACTAAGGAAGGTGAGGACCAAGAAACAATCATTCTCACGAAAGCGTTAGAGCTGGGCAATCTAATGGAGCTAAAGGTGGACAAGTCTCCTTGCCCATATGGAATACATCCCGGGGTGCGACCAGAGATAGTGGGAGAAATAGCAAATATACTTAGAGTTCTGGCGTCCTACAGCAGAGACAGGCCCTTTGGCCCAAACTGGCCCATGCCGATCAGAATGTCCATCCACACTAACCCCATTTCCCTGCACTTGGCCCATATGCTTCTGATTCTTTGATATCCATGAATTTGTCCAAATGCCTTTCACATGTTGTTAATGTACCCACTTCAACCACTTCCACTGGCAGCTCAGTCGATACATGTACTACCCTCTAAAAACAGTTGCCCCTCAGGTTCCCTTGCATTCTTTCTCCTCTAACCTTAAGCTGTCGCCCCCAGTCCTTGATTCCTTGGGAATATGACCGAGTGTATTCACCTTAGCCAAGCCTGTCATGATCTTATACACTTTTTTAAAAGATCCGCCCTCTGTTTCCTCTGTTCTAAACAAAAATGTCCACGCTTGTCCAACCTTTCCCTATAACTCAGACCCCTGAGCCCTGGCAACATCCTTTTAATTTCTTCTGCACTTCTTACATTTTAATAACTGAAACCTACGCTGCATTCATCACATTTCCAGGGTTTCCCCATGAGGTTGGAAAGGATGTGACAACGCCAATGAATTACAAGCCAATGATCAATAATTCACTCCATTACAAAATTCCCATTTTCATGGTTTTTCCATGAGGCAGGTATCGTTGTGTCTTTCTGTTGCATGATTAATTAAAAACTTGTCCTCATACAAAATAAATCTGAGTCTTAACTGTTCCTGGGAAATGTGCCATGTTTTTCCAGACTTTTACAAACAAATGAACTGTCTCTCCACACTCACCACACTAACATGGACTTTTCCAGTCACACTGGTATTTGAAATATTTGCTCATGGTCAGAATGCACCTTTCCTTCCACATGAAACGGCTAATGGTATTTACTTGATCTGTGCCGAGCTGAATATCAGATCTGAACATGAAGTTCAATTTGAATTTCTCAACTGCAAATTCACCTTTTCAGTACTCTGCAACAGAGAAAACAAGTCACCACTGTTAATGCAGGATTCGTAAGATAATTTTAATATTCAACTGTAGTTTCCTTGTTCCCACAAAGCTTTAAATGTCAGTGTAAACTTCTTTCTTCCATGTACTGAATTCCAAGCAATCTCCTCACTCCTTTCCTCCACACCCAGTTTTCACACTCTCTCTCTCTCATCTATTTGAATTCAATTTCCTAGCTCCTGTCTACAGGCTATGAACCAAATCAATGATTCTGACTTGGGTGTTGGAGAATCCTCCCCCCACCTCCCAGGGTTTCCTTCCTGGTCAGAATCACATTGTGGAAAAAAA
>NW_025206309.1:5577-7519 GCF_004010195.1 Chiloscyllium plagiosum | reverse complement strand
GAAAGGGGCCATTCCTCTGGGTCCTGCTCTCAGAGGGAGCTGCCAATGACAGATTAATCCCACACACCCACAGCCTCCCTTCTTGGCACTGACCCACCCTGCACATACGTCAACAATTGGCCAGCACTGCACTCGTGCATCGGTCTCCCCTCTGACAGCACATACTCCAGATCGCACAGGAGCCTGGGTGATTGACAGCAGCTGCTGCCCAATAGGGTGGAGGGGGCAGGGCTGGATTGGGACAATGGGATATAAACAATGAATGAATGTGGAGCACACTGGGGGATGGACAGGTCAGTGAGGGACAGGAGCAGTGCAGCAGCAGGAGAGGATCCTGGACAAACTGAGCAATGGGAGAGTCTGACAGGAGAGAAACTACAGGAAGATTGTGTTTGGAGACTCAGGCAGGGACAGCTGGGAAACAGCATAGCCTGGTGACTTGGGAATGTTTTCTAATCAGTCTCTTCAAAGATGCTGTCATTCAACTTAAACCCGATTCTCCTTGTCCAGAGGTAAGGACACTACCATCATTTCCTGGTGGGCTAGTGGAAAGAAGGGACGATGTTCTCAATCTCACTCATATGGAAACTCCATGAGCTCCTCCCACTTACCATCTACGGTGGGGATGGAGGAGACAGAGCAGGTGGGAGGGGGTTAGGGATGTAGGGACTGCCTTTCAAAAGGAACTCACCTGTGTTGGCGATATTAACAAGACTCAATACACAGTCACTAACACAAAGCTGGTGTACGTGAACTTTATACAGAATATTAACACCTATGCAGACCCTAATATACAGAGTTCAGTCCTGGATATTCATAACAGCTTTGTGCGTGGAAAATCATGTCTCATGAACTGGACTAAGTTTACTGAAGAGGTAACAAAGAGGATTGATGAGAGCAGAGCGGTGGACGTGATCTACATGGACTTCAGTCAGGCGTTCGCAAGGTTCCTCATGGGAGACTGGTTAGCAAGGTTCGATCTCATGGAATACAGCGAGAACTAACCATTTAAATACAGAACTGGCTCAAAGGTAGAAGACAGAGGGTGGTGCCAGAGGGATGTTTTTCAGGCGGGAGGCCTGTGACCAGTGGAGTGTCACAAGAATCGGTGCTGGATCCACTACTTTTCGCCATTTATATCCATGATTTGGATGTGAACATAAGAGGTATTGTCAGTAGGTTTGCAGATGACACCAAAATTGGAGGTGTGATGGACAGTGAAAAAAAGTACCTCAGAGTGCAAGGGGATCTGCATCAGCTGGTGAATGGGCTGAGGAGATCAGTTTAGAAAAATGTGAGGTGCTGCATTTTGGAAAAGCAGACCTTGGCAGGACTTATACAGTTAATAGTAAGTTCCTGGGGAGTGTTGCAAAATAAAGAGACCTTGGAGTGCAGGCTCATAGTTCCCTGAAAGTAGAGTCGCAGGTAGATAGGATAGTGAAGAAGGCAGTTGGTCTGCTTTCCTTTATTGGTCAGAGCATTGAGTATAGGGGTTGGGAGGTCATATTGCGGCTGTACAGGACATTCATTAGGAAACTTTTGGAATATTCCATGCAATTCTGGTCTCCTTCCTATCAGAAGGATGTTTTCATACTTGAAAGGGGTCAGAAAAGAATTACAAGGATGTTGCCATGGTTGGATAGGGTGTTTTCCCTGGAGTGTCAGAGGCTGAGGGGTGACCTTATTGCGATTTATAAAATCAGGCAGGGCATGGGTAGTGTAAATAGACAAAGTCTTTTCCCTGTGGTTGGGGAGTACAGAACTCGGAGACACGGAGGGGTGGGTAGGCAGAGAGAGGTGGGCTGAGCGTGTGTGTGAGGAGAGGGTTATGGGGATAGAGAGGGGAGGCACAGAAACGGGTGATGGGAGAGAGGAGGGGGACAGACACCAGGGAACAGACAGAGGTGTGGGGAGGACGGGAGAGCGGCGGGGGCAGGGGACG
>NW_025206309.1:0-4488 GCF_004010195.1 Chiloscyllium plagiosum | reverse complement strand
GTACCATCCTGGATTCATGTCTGTGGCCACAGCAGTGCCCGCCCTAACCCTGACCATTGAATCCCCTGTCACTATAGCCGCGTTTCCTCTCTTTTCTCCCGCTCTGTGCAGCAGACTCTGTGTGATGTCATGAACCTGGCTGTTGCTGATTTCCCGAGAAGCCACCCCACCCATTCCCACCCTTACAGAATCCCAGGCAGTATACAGTATCTGTTTGAGAAGAGGATGACCACTGGGAACTCCTGCACTCCCTTCCTGAGCTTTTTACTTGATCTGATGGTCATCCATTCTCTTTCTTCCTGTGTAACCCTCACCTGCAGTGAGACGGACTCACTAAACGTGCTGTCCATAACATTCTCAGTATTGCAGATGCTCCACAGTGAGTTCACTCACAGCTCAAACTCTGAAAAGCAGTTTCCCTGTAACTGCAGATGGGAACCCTTCCTGCACACATAGCCATCAGGGACACTGGAAGCGTCCCTTATTTCCCACATTGTGCAAGAGGAGCACACCACGGCTCTGAGGTGCCCTGTCACAACATCTCTCTACATTCATCTAGTTCCTCCTATTAAGAGAATTTAAATGAGTGAGCAACCTTCCTTCAATTCAATCCTATTAAGAGAATTTAAATGAGTGAGCAACCTTCCTTCAATTCAAACATGTCCATTATAATAACAAAAAAAAATCTTTACTTAAGCTGATATGTCATACTTTAAAAACTTAAATACTCCGCAGGTACCACTGACAAATTGGCAATTCCCATTGGGACTGTGAATTTCTGAAAGGCCTGAACTAAAACTGAGTTTCAGCTTCACCTTCTCCCTGTCTAACCACATTATTTACACCCAACTCCAAAACACTCTCATTGAGCCAAGCAGTACTCTTAGTGCAGCTCTGCCACTTTCATTGTCTGCTCACACCTACACTTCCCTCAGCCTCCTGTACTGTTCCAATGCATCTCAATGGGAGCTCAGGACCAGAACTGCATCTTTCAATTCACCCCTTTCTAACCCCAGAGTTAAAATGGACTTCAGCAGTTTCTGAATGAATAGACAGTTGTCAGAATCTGGAACGTTCCACCTGAAATGTTGCTGGAATTTGAGTCCACAAGGAATTTCGATGAGAAATTTGCAGGGAATTGGAAGTAGGGAGTTTACAGATTAACATTATAAAGTGGATGATTGAGACTAAATCTGACAGTTCCTTTAAAAAGGCGAGGTGTACTTTGGATAAATCTGTGCTCTCTCTCAGGCCAATACCTCCTTCCACAGCTACAGGGCCAAGAATTGAACCATGGACTTGAACATATTTCTGCTTTTGGCTTGACAAAAATATTGAAAACATTTTCCCCACAGACAGAACAGACAAACCTTTCTCGTTCCACAGTTAAATGCCAATGATATTCAGATCCTGATGACTTCGCTGACTGTAGAAACTTGTTTTTTGAGATCCCAGTCTCAATTATTCTCAATTAATATCCTATAAAATGAATTTACAAAACAAAGCTCATAGTCATTGCAGGCTGAATAGTGAAGGCAAACACTTCCCTTGGTATGTAAATGCTCCTCTTCAAATCACCCCGCCCCCACCCAGGAAGAGGACATGTGCATGCTCCTTGCGGTACCTTACCCCAAATAAAGATGGCGGCCATAACCCAGGTCCTCTCACTGCCTGAGGCCCAAGCCATCTTCCCCTTTGCTGCAAACGTGGGACCAAGAGTTTCTAATTCAGACTAACGACCTGCACAGAGTGTAACTAAACCCTCCCAGTCTACATTGATACATTTCATCCGGTTTCTGCTGCCACTCTCCCCTTTCCGCCTCCTGCACACACCAAGGGTCATCATGGGTTCTGTGACCCTTCCTCAGAACCGATGACAGCTGGGAAAATTAGAATCCCTTCAGGAAACAGGCCATTCGGCCCAACAATTCCACACCAACCCTCCGAAGTTAATCCCACCCAGACCCATTCCCCTATCCTATTACTCTCCAATTACCCAGACTAATGCACATCCCTGAACACTACAGGAAATTTAGCTGGGCTAATTCACTTGACCTACACATCTTTGGAAAGCAGGAGATAGGGGTTAAAGAGTAACTAATAGGTGGGGACAGAGCCCAAAGAGACACAGGAACATTTGGAAAGACAAAGGACTGGGAAGTTGGAAAGCTGTTAATGGAGGGGACAGGAACCTTCTAGCATCTCAGTGGCGGTGGTGCAAATGGTGGCTGATGATCTACATTGTGCCGCAAAAAAGACCCTGAGCTTCCAGTTGCCTGCTCTCTAACACACAAGACTGTTCCCTGTCCAACATCTCTGTCTCATGCTTACTGCAGTGTTCCAGTGAAGCTTGATGCAAGCTGGAAGAACACTTCAGAACATACCAAATGGCTTCCTATTTCAAGGACTGCAATTTCCCCTCACATGTGGTCAACAATACTCTCCAGTATATCTCCTTCACTTCCCAAACCACTGCCCTTGAACCCCACCCCTTCAAATGCAAGATGGAATCCCACCATCCTCACCTTCCACCCAGATACAACGCATCATCCTCTGCTATTTCCACCATCAGATCCAACCACCTGAGATATATTTCCCTCCCCACCCCTTTCAGCATTCCACAGATACCACACCCTCTGTGACTTCCATGTTAGATCCACACTCCCCACCAACCCACCCTCCACTCCAGGCACCTTCGCTTGCCGCAGCAAGAGGTGGAAAACCTTTGCCCACACCTTCCCCTCACCTCCATCCAAGGCACCACTGGATCCTCCCACATCCAGCAGAGATTTCCCTGCCCACCCAAAACCTCACCTATTGTGTCCCTTGCTCTCGGGACGCCAAATTGTGGAGTATTTCAGGGAACATTTCTGGGACACATGCACGAACCAACCCCACAACCCTGTGGCCGATCATTTCGGCTATTCCCCACCCCCTCCGCCACCATGCTGCCAAGGACATGCAAGTCCTCCATCCCCAAATCCGAGCCACCCGACACCTGGAGGAAGAACACCTCATCTTCCACCTTGGGAACTTTCAACCACACGGCATCAAGGTTTCCTCATCTCCCCTCCCCACCTTATCTCAGATTCAACCCTCCAACTCGGCACAACCCTCTTGAACAGTCCCACCTGTCCATCTTCCTTTCCAATTATCCATTCCACCCTCTCACCACTACCCCCATCTACAACGACCTATTGCCTCTCTAGCTCCCTTTCCCCAACCCCAAACACACCTCCCTATTTCTCTCTCAGCCGTATTCCACCACCCACATTTCTGATGAAGTGCTGACATGCCCAATACATCAATTCTCCTGCTCCTTGGATGCTGCCTGACCTGCTGTGCTTTTCCAGCGCCACATTTTAATATAAGCTGGAAGAACAACACCTCATCTCCCAAACGGGGACCCTGCAATCCTCTGGCTTCAACATCAAATTCAATCATTTTAGGTCCTGAACTCTCCCACGTCCTAGTGTCTTTGCCCCCTACCCCACATACCAGGCCTTGTTATTACGTAGCCTTCCATTACACATTACCTATGGTTAGCCACTAACAGTCCCCAGAGACAGATATTCACCCTCCCCCTCAGATCGTTATCCACTCCTTTGTCCAACTGCTCTTATCTCTCTCTTTGGACGCTATCCCCACTTATCATTTACTCCTTAACCCCTACCTTCTGCATAAAAACCGACATTTTTTTTCTCAGTAACGTCAGTTCCTGAGAAAGCGTCACTGGATCGAAAATGCGAACTGATTTCTTTTCACAGATGCTGCCAGATCTGCTGAGCTTGACCAGTACCTTCTGGTTGTTATGTGTGATTTACAGCATCCGCAGTTCTTTTGGTTCTAATTTACCCGGAGTATCTAATTCAGGTCCAGCAGACTGAAACAGTGTTTATCAACCTTCCCAGTCCACACTAACTCCATCTCTCTCCCAGTATCTGCTGTCTCTCCCACTCCTTCACATTCAGTCCCCCCTCACAGTGACACTGCGCCTGCAAAGCTGATTGTCATGTGTTGGCCCGCTGGACCCACCCCTCATTCACTCCCATTGGCTGGAGGACCACGCCAACTCTCCTATTGGTTTGAATCTGTGTCAATCAGACAGGTCCCAATGTGACCTGAGTGGTAGGATCCTCCCAGGTGCATCAAAGGCTGTGGGTGACCTCATAGAGGTTTATAAAATCATGAGGGGCATGGGTAGGATAAATAGACATGGTCGTTTCCCTGGGGTGGAGGAGTCCAGAATGAGAGGGCATAGGTTTAAGATGGGAGGGGAAGAATTTAAAATGGATCTGAGGGGCAATTTTTTTTCCCCACTGAGGTTGGTGCGGGTATGGAATCTTCTGTCAGGAAGTGGAGGATGTTGGTACAATTATACCATTTGGCATCTGGATGGGTATATGAATAGGAAGGGTGTAGAGTGATATGTGCCAAGTGTTGGGAAATGGGACGAGACTAGGTTGGGATATCTGGTCAGCATGGACC
>NW_025206308.1:4166-11443 GCF_004010195.1 Chiloscyllium plagiosum | reverse complement strand
CGAATGAAAGCGAAACAAATAAGGAGAGATCAGCAGCAAATATTTTATCCAGTGGGATTGTGAGTTTTAATGTAACACTCCACACAAAGTTCTGATCAGTATTTTAAACAGTCAATTGAATTGGAACTGCAGAAAGCTTTTCCAATGAAACGAATCATTCATTCTTTCACAACCTTTTGTTGTGTGAATCATACCGCGATCCATCATCTAGCGTGATCACCAAGTTGGCAACAATATAAGACCCACGAATTTTATTTAGCAATCACAGCGTCTGCACATACCCATCTGTGGTGTGCCTAGTGCCATTTATGCCTCCAAGCCACAGCACATTTCTTGTTCATCAGTTTATGAGCCTAGTTCCGATCTGTCTGATCAGTTTCTATCACTTCATCCCATCCCCTCAGAATTCTAAACTTATCAATAAAATAAGGCGTTACATCAAATGATATAGGATTGGAAGTCGGCAATTCAGCCCATCGAGTCTTCTCTAACATTCAAAGAACTCATGGCTGATCTGATAATCTTCAACTCAATTCTCCTGCCGAACCTCGACAAAGCTTCATCGAAATTCTGGTTAAATATCTGTCTGGCACAGTTTGAAAATACACAACAAATCAGCCTCAACAACAGTTTCAGGAAAGACTTCAGCAGAATCACTGGGCCCTGAGCAAAGAAATTCCTCCTCATTTCTGAATTAAATAAGCAATATCTAACTCTGAGTTCATGGTGGTCTGGTACTCTCATAAGCAGAGGGCAAACCATCTGCTCGTACCTACCCTGTCAATATCCCACGAATATTGAACGTTTATAATTGTTATTATGTGATTATAGAGCTCCATTTTATACAGGGTTGGCACCATGTTTGTAAATCTCTGCTGTCCCTTATACCGTCCTTACATATTATTAAGGCAGGAGGATAAATTTATGTGAGGCAACGGTTGAAATTTCAAGCACAGCCGAGAATTGGAACTTGAAATCAGCTAAATTATAAATCTGACAAATGAGAACCTAATCATATTCCATTGACATTCAATGGCTTTATTGTAACGTAATTCCCCGTGTAATCGTCCACGGAGCTAGAATTTGGGAAAAACGGATTGAGACCGGCTATATAAACACTTTCACAACAAAAACACGTACGTTAGTAGACAGTTTTGGATTGTAAACTCAATACATTGCTCAGTGAATCCTATATCGTTTGCAAGGTACAAATGAGATGTCGAACAGAACTCTTTCCATTTGCCGAGATGGGTGTGACTTCAACAACACTTAAGGAACTGGACACCATCCACAACACTGCAGTCACTTGATTGTACCCGATTCAATACCTGAATATTTATTCCCTTCACCGTTAAGGCACAATAGCAGCAGAGCGCACCAACTACACGATGCACTGGAGTAAGTCATCCGAGAATTTTTGACCGAACCTTCAAAGCTGAACAGCTGTACCGACTAACAGGACAAGGTTTGAACATGCAACGAAACGCCACCATTTGCAAGTTCCCCTCCAAGGCCAATAGCAGCCTGACTTTGAAAGGGATCAATGATAAACTCATTGAGTGGTGAATCAGTTTTAATGGGCAAAGTTGCATACTTCAGCCCTCCATCTTTAATCTAAAAACTTAATAAATGTTGATTAATGCAGTGACCAAACTTCTGCTCAGACCTTTAGTTACTCCCTAAACTGGTGTTTGCTAAAGTTCTACGAGCTGCAACTTTCTGTGGTCAACAAAAGAAAAATCCAAAACCCCTCTCAATAAACTTATTCCCCTCAAGATGAAAGTGATGCTGGAGAAGCACAGCAAGTCCGTCAGCATCTAAGGAAAAGTCTGCGAGAAGCTGTCCGGTGGCCCCACTGTAGAGGAAACTGCATCGGGAGCAACGGATGCAATAAATGGCATGTGTTGATGTGCAGGTGAATCTTTTGTGGAAGGCTTCTTTTTCGGGCAAAAGCCCTTCATCAGGAATGAGACAGGCAGCCTATGGGGTGGAGAGATAAATGGGAGGTCGTGGGTCTGGGGAGAATGTCGCTGTAGGTGGATAGAGATGGGGGTTGACGGTGATATGTCAGAGAGGAAGGTGGTATGGATAGGTGGGAATGAAAATACACAGGTTGGACAGGTCAGGAGGACGGAGCTGAGCTGGAAGGTTAGAACTGGGGTAAGATGAGGGAGTGGGAATGAGGAAACTGATGAAGTCCACATTGATGCCATGGGGTTCAAGGGTCCCGAGGAAGAAGATGAGGTGTTCTTCCGCCAGGCATTGGGTAGTGAGGGAGTGGCGTTGGAGGTGGCTCAGGAACTGCATATCCTCAGGAAAGTGGGAGGTGAAGTTGAAATGTTTGGCCATAGGGCAGTGGAGTTGAGTCTTGCAGTTATCCTGCAGATGTTCTCTGAAGTGCTTTGTCAGAAGATATCCGGTCTACCCAATTTAGAGGTGACCGCATCTGGAACAGTATATACAACAAATGACATCTGTGGAAGTGTAGGTGAACCTTTGATGGATGTAGAAGGCTCCACTGGAGCGTTGGACAGAGGTGAGGGATAAGATGTGGGTGCAGCTTTTGCAATTCCTGCGGTGGCAGAGGAAGATGCTGGGAGGGAATGGTGGGTCATTTGAAGGCATGCACGTGACTAGGTAGTCGTGGAGGGAAAGGTCTTTGAGGAAAATGAATGGGTTTGGGGAGGGAAATATATCCCAGGTGGTGGGGTCAATTTAGAGGTAGCGAAAATGTCGGTGGATGATGTGATTTTTGCGGAAGTTGGCGGAATGGAAGTTGAGGATCTTCCTCTGTCCGTGATCTGTCCTTGTTGTGTTTGAAGATATGGAGTTCATGGTTGGACGTGCAGGACATGGATGAGATACGTTAGAGGGCATCTTCAACCACATGGGAGGGGACGTTCCGGTCTTTAAAGAAGAAGGCCATCTGTTGTGTTCTGTTGTGGAACTGGTCCCCTTGGAGCAGATCCTGCACAGGAGGAGGAGTTGGGAACACAGGATAACATTGGTGCAGGAGGTGCGATGGGAGGAGTTGAAATCCAGATAGCTGTGGGAGTCAGTGGATTTCTAAAAAATATCAGTAACACTGACCTCCAGGGATATTTTTCACTCCCTACCCCTATCCACTTTCCGCAAAGACCATTCCCTCCATGACTACCTAGTCAAGTCCACGCCCTCCAATGACCCACGCTCCCCTCCCGGCACCTTTCCCTGCCAACACAAGAATTGTAAAACATGCGCCCACACACCCTCCACCTCCGCCCACTGCCCCAAAGAAGCCTTCCACATCCATCAAAGATTCACCTGCACATCCACACATGCCACTTATTGCATCCGTTGCTCCCGATGCAGTTTCTTCTACAGTGGGGCCACCGGACATCTTCTCGCAGAGCGCTTCAGAGAACATCTCCAGGACGCTGGCAACAATCAATCCCAACGCCCCGTGACGGAACACTTTAACTCCCCCCTCCCCCACCATTCTCTCGAGGACTTGCAGGTCCTGGACCTCCTCCACCGCCACTCCCTCACCACCCGACGCCTAGAGGAAGAACGTCTCATCTTCTGTCTCAAGATACTTCAGCCCCATGGCATCAATGTGGATTTCACCAGTTTCCTCATTTCCCCTCACCTCTCACCCTATCCTAGCTCCAACCTTCCAGCTTGGCACCGTCCTACTGACCTGTCCCACCTGTCTACCTTCCTTCCCACTTATCCACTCCAACCTCTTCTCCGAGCTAATACTCTTATCTCCACCTCCATCCACATATTGCTGTCTCCGATAAATTCTCCCAAACCCCACCCCACCCATTTATCTCCCCAATCTCGAGGCTCCAAGCCTTATTCCTGATGAAGGCCTTTTGCCCAAAACGTCATTTTTTTGTCTGCAACTCGGATGCTGCCTGACCTGCTGTGCTTCTTCAGCACCACTCAACTCTTGACTCTGATCTCCAGCATCTACAGTACGACTTCCGCCCAACTGATTCCCCGTCCATTGATCTTCAGCGATCAAGAATGTCCACTTCAAGATCTCTTTGTCTGTCTACACCACACAGAATACTCATTGCTATTGTTTATTCTCCCCAATTTCGTTAACACTCATTGGTCTGAATTCAATGCAATTCGCCATTTTTCCTTTCCATCTTATTGATACATCCCTGCAGTCTCTGACATTCTTCGTCATAGTCAACTACACGATCAATTGTTAAATCATCAGCAAACCTCTGAATCATGGCTCCTACAACTAAGTGTAAATCATTGGTCTTCATCAAAAAACAGTGGTACTCCACTGGGAACACGCATACAAACATAGTTCATTGCTGGTTGGGGTTAACAGCTGCGATAACAGCCGAATCGAACTGCTCCTGTCATTTGTAAACTTGCTGTTCACTCTGTCAGTTGTTCTCCGGAGTGATCACTTCTCACATATGGGTGTGGTGAGTGACCTGTGCGCATTGTGACTGAGCAAGTGAGTTTACACCTCAGCGGGTAATAAAATCCCTTCCTGCAGTCAGTCCATGGCCCTGACTTCTTGGCGTTGCGGGTATCCTTTTGTCTATTTAGTTTGATAAACAGTTGAATTCGAGTCCACACAGACACGATTCCCATTTCCCCCGTTGTCCATGCATTTTTATGCTTCCTTATTCTCCCATGAAAAGTTGTTATCATCGGTCTGAAGACCATTAGTTCTTCATTCTTAATTCACCTTGAACTGAGTCAGAGGGTATTTATGGGTGAACCATATTGTTGTGGGTCTGGAGTCACATGTTGACAGGACTCGTTATGGTCGGCAGATTTCCCTTTCGAAGGGAATGAATGAATGAGTTTTCAGCATATTAAAGTTATTGTCTCTGTTCCTGAGATTGGGTTCATTTTCCAGATTTTATTCCTCGAATTTAAATAACAGCAGCTGCCACGTTCCAGTCTCCAAAGATTACTAGCACAATAGATCACCGCTGCACTAACAACTCCCTGCTGCATTTCTCCATTCAAAGAATGGCATTGTCAATTTAGATTATCCCAGATGGAGAGAGAATACTACGCGTTCCTGTGTTGGAATGGAAGCAAGGTACGCTGGATTGGGGTGTTTACTGGAGCAAGAGACTGATGTGGAGACGATGTGAGTAAAATCAGTTCTTACTGTCAAAGTAACAAAATACCGCTTTGTTAAGGGAATCTCTGAGAATGCTTTCAATACATCGGCCTCTCACTTAAGGCTTCAGCAAGCTTCCTCTGGCCAATCCTCAGTGCGGGTTAATGCTGCTGCTGAATCTTAATAATATAATAAATTGAGACCAAGATGCCCTTCCACCTCGCCTTTGACCAGAAGCAAACCCATCCTCAGCATTTCACGCGCTTGAATAAATAGACAATGTCGTTTCACTGGTGGCGGGGAGTCCAGAATGGTGGTTTCACTGGTGGCGGGGAGTCCAGAATTAGAGGGCAAAGATTTAGGTTGAGAAGGGAAAGACATAAAAGAGTCCTAAGGGGCATTTTTTTCATACAGAGGGTGGTGCGTGTATGGAATAAGCTGCCAGAGGAAATGGTGGAGGCTGGTACAGATGCAACATTTCAAAGGCATTTGGATGAGTATAAGAATAGGAAAGGTTTGGAGGGATATGGGTAGAGTGCTGGCAGGTGGCACAAGATTGGGTTGGGATATTTGGTCGGCATGGACAGGTTGGACCAAAGAGTCTGTTTCCATGCTGTACGTCTCTATGGCTCAATGACCACACCTTTTCCAATCATGTCACTGGTGCCACAGAATAGCTTCACGTGCTCATTTCCGCCACCACTTCCGGGTTGATATTTGCGGCTGCGCCACAAAGTTTACCTGATTCTGGTTCTAGGAACGGGGGTTATGTTACTGACTGCAGCAATGGGTACCTCCTTGTGTGGGTAAGTTAGTGAAGCAAAAGTTTTAAAACTCATTGTTATTGAAACATACATTGCACCAATATCTCACACTATACCCTGAAACTTTTTGCTTCTCGAAATCCATCAAACTCAGTCTTCAACATGCAGTCCGATGGAACCACCACAGCATCTGAGGATATCGAATTTAAAATTCAGCCAATTCTGAATTCCCACATGTCTGCTATCCCTCGCCTAATATTCCTGTTGTGCATCTACTACTCTTCCTAACATATCTTCTGTCAATGTAATTATTGTTGTTTTTAAACGCGTGTCTCTGCATGACTCAGTAATGGTTTCAATGATAAAATAATCTGCATTGTGGCCGCAGTAAGCTCGTACGAATCCAAGTCACTGCATTTTATTCCTTGTGACTCATGCAGAGGAAACACAGAAAGAAATTAGTCGATTTTGCATGAAAACATTCTCAGACATTATGATTACTTTGCCACCAAACCCCTCTCTCACACATACATTTCTGCGAGTCATTTTCCAGTGCGAGCAGCAGCGAAGGTAAGACCGTTTGGTTTTAAAAGTGCTTACCGGTAGCGGGCAGCGGTGTTTTTTTTTTCTCTTTCACTCTCTCTTCACAGAAAGAGCGGGAGCACCAGGGGGAAGTGACGACGACCAGAGGGGCAGCCGGGAAGGAAAGCGGTGAGCATTTATACTCACCCTTCGAGGCGGTCGGTCATTTCCAGTGCGAGCAGCAGCGAAGGTAAGACCGTTTGGTTTTAAAAGTGCTTACCGGTAGCGGGCAGCGGTGTTTTTTTTTTCTCTTTCACTCTCTCTTCACAGAAAGAGCGGGAGCACCAGGGGGAAGTGACGACGACCAGAGGGGCAGCCGAGACACGGAAGCAGTTAGTGTAAGCTTACCTGGGTAGGATTTTTCCCCCTTTAAAAGCGCGAAGGAGAGGAACCCGAGGCACTACACGGGTAGTGCCTCCAACCCGCCCTCCTCCTCTAACCTAATAATAACACCTGTTCTGGTAAGTAGGTAAGTGCTGAATTTTACTTGTTGTATTCTTTAGACCCAGTTTTTTTTAAAATAAAAGTTAGCTTTAGAGGGATGGCAGTGAAGGCAGTGCAATGTTCCTCCTGCAAAATGTATGAGGTGAGGGATGCCATCGACGTCCCTGCCGATTACACTTGCAGGAAGTGCACCCATCTCCAGCTCCTCCAAGACCATGTTAGGGAACTGGAGCTGGAGTTGGATGAACTTAGGATCATTCGGGAGGCAGAGGGGGTCATAGATCAGAGTTATAGGGAAGTAGTAACGTCAAAGATGGGAGATAGATGGGTGACAGTGAGGGGGACTGGGAGGAACCAGCCAGTGCAGGGACCCCCTGCGGCCATTCCCCCCAAGAACA
>NW_025206308.1:0-1633 GCF_004010195.1 Chiloscyllium plagiosum | reverse complement strand
GTGATTCTGTGTGAAACCAGATTTGGAACAACAGAATCTGGGAAGTTTGACAACGTGTTTATTTACACAACAGCATATTACACAACAGCAAATAAAGAGTTATGACATCATTCTTAACGTTACATGCTACATGCCAGATGGAAAACTGAGTATTTCTCTGAATCACTGAAAATGTTCTTCACAGATATTGACATCAGGTGTGAGGAATGGCGCTTTCGGAACGAATGGTGTGTAACCCCGTGATCAATGCCGTCTCTTCCTGTGTGGCAGTTCCATGAGCACTGCAATTTGCTGTGCTTCCAGTCAAGTAGATGCTAACATATATTACGTAAAACATTGCGAAGCTAGTACAGAGGAGATGATATGCTTGTGAACGTTTGAATGCCCGTACCCCATCTCTGTTGGTCTGCTGTTGCTGGGAGCCATTTCTTACTGAAACCCCTGTCATTGTGCTGCAACAAGAGGAGTTGGAGTCTCCAGGTAAATAGTGCGGTGAGGAAGGCATATGGCGTACTGGCTTTTATTGGTAGAGGGATTGAGTTCCGGAGTCCTGGGGTCATGTTGCAGTTGTATAAGACTCTGGTGCGGCCGCATCTGGAATATTGTGTGCAGTTTTGGTCGCCATACTATAGGAAGGATGTGGAGGCACTGGAACGGGTGCAGAGGAGGTTTACCTGGATGTTGCCTGGTATGGAAGGAAGATCGTATGAGGAAAGACTGAGACACTTGGGGCTGTTTTCATTAGAGAAAAGAAGGTTTAGGGGTGACTTGATTGAGGTGTACAAGATGATTAGGGGGTTAGATAGGGTTGACAGTGTGAACCTTTTCCCGCGTATGGAGTCGGGTATTACAAGGGGGCATAGCTTTAAATTAAGGGGGGGTAGATATAGGACTGAAGTTAGGGGTAGGTTCTTCACTCAGCGAGTCGTAAGTTCATGGAATGCCCTGCCAGTAGCAGTGGTGGACTCTCCCTCTTTATGGGCATTTAAGCGGGCATTGGATAGGTATATGGAGGATAGTGGGTTAGTATAGGTTAGGTGGCCTTGGATCGGCGCAACTTCGAGGGCCAAAGGGCCTGTACTGCGCTGTATTCTTCTATGTTCTATGTTCTATATCAGGATTCAGATTCACCCCTTCTGGGAGCCTTCCCTCCTTCCCGCAATCACCTACCTACTTTAAGTTCCCCCTCACATTTCCCTTACAATCACTTTCACATTGACCTCGTTCAGTTGGTGTTGCTGCGCTCACTTTTGCTGTGTGACCATGCCCAAGTCTCACCATCTGGACCTTCAAACTTGTTGATCCATTTGGATACCGCGGTTGTGAGATCAATCCTCATGTAGCAGCTTTTACTGACATGGACCAGCGATTAATGAAACATCAGGCTCATGGAAATTTCACAGGGCAGCATTGAGGAAAATAAACTTTATTCAAAAAAACACCAGTTTTTTTGTCAAATTGCACTTGTTTATTTATTTCATTTGTTCATTCGGCTCAAGCGAGACCAATGTATGTAGTTATGCAATTTATATTATAGCAGGGATGTAATATCACTGGAAACGATGCAGGGAAGATTTGATAAGATATTGTCCGTCTGGAGAAGTGAGATTGGACAAACTAGAGTTGATTTTCT
>NW_025206307.1:10262-11442 GCF_004010195.1 Chiloscyllium plagiosum | reverse complement strand
ATCAGACTGCGTTGCGAAGCATGGACCGGGAGCGAAGAAGGGCCTGTGCCCGAAACGTCGAATCTCCTGTTCCCTGGATGCTGCCTGACCTGCTGTGCTGTTCCAGCAATAAAGTTTCAAATAAAGAGTAGAGCCAATCAGGGATAGCACAGGGAACTTGTGTATAGAGTCTGAGGAGGTGAGTTTTTTGCTTCTGTCTTTACGAAAGAAAAGGACCTTGTAGTGAACGAAACCGTTGAGGAGCAGGTAAGCATGCTGCAACAGATAGATTGAGGAAGCTGATTGTTGAAAATTTTGACAAACATTAATATTAACAAGTCGCCAGGGCCAGACCAGATTTGTCCTCGGCTGCTTTGGGAAGTGAGAAATGTGATTGCTTCGCCGCTTGCGAAGATCTTTGTATCCTCACTCTCCACAGGATTCGTACCAGAGGACTGGAGGGAGACAAATGTAATTCCTCTCTTCAAGAAAGGAAATAGGGAAATCCCCGGAAATTAGTCCAGTCAGTCTCACGTCTGTCATCTTCAAGGTGTTAGAAAGGATTCTGAGGGATAGGATTTATGACCATCTGGAAGAGCATGGCTTGATTAAAGGCAGTCAGCACGGCTTTGTGAGGGGCAGGTCATGCCTCACAAATCTTATTGCGTTCTTTGAGGATGTTACTAGACAACTTGATGAGGATCGAGCGGTGGATGTTGTTTATCTGGACTTCAGTAAGGCATTTGATAAGGTTCCCCATGGTAGGCTCATTCAAAAGGTCAGGAGGAATGGGATAAATGAAAATTTAGCTGTCTGGATACAGAATTGGCTGGTCGACAGAAGACAGCGAGTAGTAGTGGAAGGAAAATATTCTGCCTGCAGGTCAGTGGTGAGTGGTGTTCCACAGGGCTCTGTATTTGGGCCTCTCTCTTTGTAATTTTATATTAATGACTTGGATGAGGAGATTGAAGAATGGTTTAGCAAGTTTTCAGACGACACAAAGGTTGGAGGTGTCGTTGACAGTATACAGGCCTGTTGTAGGCTGCAGCGTGACATTGCCAGGATGCAGAGATGGGCTGAAAGTTGGTAGATGGAATTCAAACTGGATAAATGTGAGGTGATGAATTTTGGAAGGTCGAACTTGAAAGTTGAGTACAGGATTAAAGGCAGGATTCTTGGCAGTATGGAGGAACAGCGGGAT
>NW_025206307.1:8007-9968 GCF_004010195.1 Chiloscyllium plagiosum | reverse complement strand
TTCTGGTCGCCCTATTATAGGAAAGATGTGGATGCTTTGGAGAGGGTTCAGAGGAGGTTTACCAGGATGCTGCCTGGAATGGAGGGCTTATCTTACGAAGAGAGGTTGACTGAGCTCGGACTTTATTCGTTGTAAAAAAGAAGGAAGAGAGGGGACCTACTTGAAGTGTACAAGATAATGAGAGGCACAGATAGAGTTGATAGCCAGAAACCTTTTCCCAGGGCAGAAATTGTCAACATGAGGGGTCATAGTTTTAAGCTATTTGGCGGAAAGTATAGAGCGGATGTCAGAGGCGGGTTCTTTACGCAGAGAGATGTGAGAGCATGGAATGCGTTGTCAGCAGCAGTTGTGGAAGCGAGGTTATTGGGGATATTTAAGAGACTGCTGGACATGCATATGGTCACAGACATTTGAGAGTTCATACATTAGGTGTACCTCACATGAGGATCAATGGTCGGCACAACATCATGGGCTGAAGGGTCTGTTCTGTACTGTACCGTTCTGTGTTCTATGTTCTAAACAGTAAACAGTGACAAAACACCACAGATGAGTCAGGATCTGGAGGTAGATACAGAGGCAGCATATTGAGTCTGATATGATCCTCTTCTGAAAATCTCAACTTGGACTCAAAAAGTTAATTGTGTTTCTCTTTGCTCAGAATCTGCAAATGTTTTCCTGCACTTTCAATTTAGTTACTCTTTTGGACAGTGGATACTTCTCTGTTCTGAAAGGGAACAGTGAAGCTGCCATTTCTGTTGACGCTTAAGAATTTTTTTATGGTTTTTGAATGAAAAATGAAAAAAATGTGCCTGACAGCTCCCCAAATACAGATAATTTATTGCCACTTCATAATGCATTATGAAAATGTTGAACTCGGTGGTCATGATCAAACCTCTGAAAGTAACTGATTGAAGTACTGATCCCAATTGTCATCAATGTCTTGTCATGCTCCTGATGTCACTGGCATCGTACTCATCCAGCAAGGTCTTACCTTTCCGAGAGTTTACATACAACGATGAAAACATAAAATATCTTTGTATTTTTAACAGGACATATTCATCCAGGGTTTTGGAAGGCACTAGCAAGGGCAGAGTTTATTTGTCATCCCCAATGACTCTGGAATAAGCGACACAGAGTTGCCCTGATTTTACTCCTCAATCCAAAGTGATGCAGATCCAGACAGAGCTGTTTGTAGGGGCATTCCAAGCTTTTTAACAAATACTTGTGAAGGAACAGGAAAATTAGTCCCTAGTCAGGATGCAGCTTTGAGATACCTTGCAGAGACTGTTTTTTCTATTGCTCCTATTCCCAGTGCAGAATGTTCTCTAATTCCCATTAATAACAGTTTTGCTCAGGGTCCTAGATTCCACCCTCAGTCAAGTCCTGCATCGATTGAAAGGGAAGTCACTCTGATCTCACCTCAAATTACACGGGAAGATCAGATGAAAGAATAAGGAGCAAAAGACAAGAACACTGTTTGTTTGAACAATGTCTCGCAATATTCAAAAGAAAATTGAAGCATGGCCTTTCTTAATGCATTATTTCAACATGACATCACGTTTTAAACAATATTCAGAATGGTTGGTATTTGTTCTTTTAATTTGCTTCCAATTTAACGTAGAAATGAGAACGTGAATTGATCTTCCATAGTGTGCTTATAATCCACAATTTAATTCAATCTTGATCATCATTGCTCTAGCTCTTTCAAACAAAATTAATGAATGAGTCTGTGTCCATCCTGCAGATTAAAAAGTTCTTTTATCTCTGACTATTGCAGTGAATGTTGTAAATAATAAGCTGGAGGCCCACGTAAAATGGAAATATTGCAAGGCAAGGTGCCAAACGTTAGTCAAAGGTAAATGATGTCCAAGCCATATGAATAATACATACGGAGGGGCAGAGTACAAAAGCAGAATTCAGCTCCATATCCAAAATAATATTTGTGGCTCCCTCAGAAAAAA
>NW_025206307.1:0-6676 GCF_004010195.1 Chiloscyllium plagiosum | reverse complement strand
TTGTCAGATGGTCAGATCAATGACTGATAAACGGTAACTCTGAAATATGTGAGATGCTGCACTTTGGAAGATGTAACAAAACAAGAGAGAAGTCAAACCATGAAGATCCGTTGCATTTGCTTGTGGAGCAGAGAAGAGTGAGAGGTGAACCTGACAGAAGTGAATTACAGCATGAGAGGTATGGGACGACTGAACAGATAACAACTATCCCCCTTAGCTAAAGGGTCAAAAACAAGAGGAAATACGTTTGAAGTGAAAGAGAAGATACTAAGAGAGGATTGGTGAAATCTGTGTATTGCCTGGGAGGATGGTTCAGGAAGGTAACCTCATAAACATTATAAAGCACTTGTATTAGCACTGGGTGGTGCAGACTCGTTGGGCCTTGTCTTTATTACATGATTCCATGTAGTGGCAGCCATGAAAGCTTTGGTATATTCTGAAGCAGCAGCCAATTGGACTTGTTGGTTTCTTAAATCGAACTGTGCTCAGTAAGTGGCGAGATTACAAACAAGCATCAATCCATGGAGTATGAGCATTTGCTCACATGTAGTGGCAGCCATGAAAGCTTTGGTATATTCTGAAGCAGCAGCCAATTGGACTTGTTGGTTTCTTAAATCGAACTGTGCTCAGTAAGTGGCGAGATTACAAACAAGCATCAATCCATGGAGTATGAGCATTTGCTCAACCTAGGTCAGCCCAGCCATCTCTGAAATTATCCAGGATAATTCACATGCTCAGTGCAAGAATCATCCAACAACAGCATCAACATTATTCCAGCTGTTTGTCACCATTATTTTAAGTTCACCAATAACATAGAAACAGACTTCGTTTCATTATTATATACGCTTCTCGTGTAAGGTTGTTATTTCTCTGAAGACTAATAAATTCCTTCCCATATATTTGTATTGACAAAGAGTCTGTTATCCTGCGAGCTGTTCCTCACAGCGCAGTGGCTGGTTTAACACTCCATCCATCACCAGTAATATTTCCTCCCAGTTAAACCGGCACATGAGATGCACTGCTGGTACTCTCTCTCAACAGCCACTTGGATGGACCAACGTCAACTGGACTGGAACTTCTCAAGGGCAATTAATGCTGGTCTAGCTCCATTAAAATCCGAAATGAACTAATAAGACAATCCGATTTTCTAATAATTATTAAACAATGAGGACACTTTATTGATCAGATGAGCTTGTCACTGTCTTTGAAATGTAGAAACTAGCATCAGGAGTAAGGAATCAAAACAGCTCCGTCATTAGATAAGGTCGTGGATGATCTGATTGTGACCTCAATCACACATTCCTCCATTGCTCTTACAATGTTAGTGCGTCATTCTTAGTCAATAGTCTGCCTGCCTCTGCTTTCAGAATATTCAATGTCTTATTGAATATGGGTTAGCACTGCTGCCTCACAGCGCCAGAGACCCGGGTTCAATTCCCGCCTCAGGCGACTGACTGTGTGGAGTTTGCACGTTCTCCCCGTGTCTGCGTGGGTTTCCTCCGGGTGCTCCGGTTTCCTCCCACAGTCCAAAGATGTGCAGGTCAGGTGAATTGGCTAGGCTAAATTGCCCGTTGTGTTAGGTAAGGGGTAGATGTAGGGGTAGGGGTATGGGTGGGTTGCGCTTCGGCGGGGCGGTGTGGACTTGTTGGGCCGAAGGGTCTGTTTCCACACTGTATGTAATCTAATCTAATCTTATTCTACAACACTATCTGGGAAGAGAATTCCACAAAGACACAACACAATGAGATGATTAAACCAAATCACCAACTTCTTAACAGAGACATTCTTCATTTTTGTAATCCATCCAATCATGTTAATCTATCATACAAGCTGAAACATTGTTTCAGAATTCAACTTGAAAGACTACTTGGAATATTCTGGGGTTAAACAAGATCACATGTTGTTCGCCTAAAGCCCAGCAGATCCAAGGCCAGTCAATTCAAGATTTCCTCCACAAATATACGCTCCTCCCAGGAGTCAGCTGAGTGAATCTTCTATGGATTGCATTTCATATCATTGTGGCCATCGCTCTCTCGATGTGCTAACACCATTACCTTGTAGATCTGTAGAAAATCGCCACTACTTTTAAATGTATTCTGTTTCAGAAAGTTTCAACATTTATCTTAGCTACCTAAACGTTTGATGTACACGTAAAGTTTTTATTTTGTAACCCAGGTGCTTGGTTCCTCTGTGCCTAAAGCCAATCTCGCCACTGAAATAATACATTACGTTTTCATTCAACCCGCCAATATCTTTGAGCACAGACACATTTTTCCTACTGTGTTCCATACACCAATATTTGCCTGTTCACTTGGCCCAACCTATATCTCTTTATAGACTCATGTCCTCTTCATATCTTCGTTCTCCAACAGTTTCAACAGTTTGTATTCTTCCCTAATACAGAATATTTGGCCAAAGAAACACACTGTGGCGACATTTCAAAGTAATTTAAAATGAAATATTTTTACTGCATGCCTAAACTATAAATTTAAGACAAAGCAAAAGAGTGTTGCAGTCCTATCACTCAGTTCCTATTACTCAATGTAGTGTCAGATGATGTGGAATGTGTGTGGGTAGGATTGAGGAACCACAAATGTGTAAAACCATAGTTGGAGTAATGTAGAGGCCTTTCAATCATAGTCAGGAACTGGAGCGCATGATAGACCAGGAGATAGAAAATGTATGTAGGAAAGGCAAAGTTACAGTGAGTGGCGGGATTTCGATATGCAGGTGGATTGGGAAAATCAGACTGGTAGTGGTTTGCAAGGAAAGGAATTTGTGGAATGTCTACAAGATGGATTTTTGGAGCAGCTTATGGTGCAGGCAATAAGGGAACGGGCAATCCTGGATTTAGTGTTGTGCAGTGAGTCAGACGTGAGAAGGAAGCTTGAGGTGAAGGAACCCTTCGGAGGCAGTGATCGTAATATGATTGAACCTAAACTTCAATTTGAGAGGGAGAAAGTAGAATCCGAGTTAATATTAACTCTGTATAAAGGCACCGACAAAAACATGAGGAGGGGCTGGGTGGAATTGACTGGGAGAGGAGCCGAGCAGGAAAGACATTGGAAGAGTAATGGCGGGACTTTCTCGGAGCAATTTAGGAGTCACAGCAGAGATTCATCCTTTGATGCCTTATTAAATAGTTTATGGTAGAGACTACTGACCACGGGCGGACCCATCGGCCGAAGCACTCTCGTTCCCCTATCTGATTTATAAGGGTCAATTTATCAACATGGTCTTTTTTTGTATAAAGTCTCCCATTTGAAAATATTGAAAAAGATCTTTGCTATGCAGCCGAAACTTCTGATGCAGCTGTTTGAAGGACATCATGACATCCCCATCGAACAAGTCTCCCAAACAAGAGATACCTCTGAACTCCCAAGTTCTGAATACAGAAATATTCAGCCCTGGCTGGAATCCCAATATTCCCACTATAGGGGTATAGGGGGAGGATTTTTGTAGGTTACCCTCATCCTGTCGCATTATCGTCCAGGCTTTGATTGTATTTAATACAATAGGATTTTTACAATGTTACGTAATAACTCTCACCTTGTCCGTAAATAGTAGATTGATGAGGGGATATTTTGCTTGGGAGGCCTCAATATCTAACCAGATTGATTGTGGGTCACAAGAGACCCAATCAACTACGTAGGATAATAGAGAGCTCAATTGGTACCTCCTGAATTATGGAAAATCCAGCCCACCCCTTACTTGTGGAAGCTGTAGCTTTTCTAATTTAATAAGGGACCGTCTATGAATCCAAATAAAGGAGCCGTACCAACCATAAAGCTTACGCAGCGCCTGTCTCAGCAGCATCCAGGGGAGCATTCTCATAGCATATTAAAGGAGAGGTAGGATATTCATGTTGAACAAAGCTATTCTACCTAGCCAGAATATTGGGAGATATTCCCAGCGTTGAAGGTCCTATCATGATTTCGCCAATAAATGTATATAATTGACTTTATATAGCGGACCAAATGCCTGAGTATTAAAAAGTAAAGAAACACTCCCAGTGACCACCGAAAACAAAATGGGATTCATCCAGAAAATTGAATATACTGGCAAGACCTCCCAGCGGCATGGCCTCCGATTTCACAAATTGATTTTGTAACCTGAGAACATGCCAAATAATTTAACCACTTGAATTAAGCGGGGCACAGATGTCAATGGATCATTTAAGAAAAGGAGGACATCAACTGCATAGACAGTAATTTTGTGCTTACCCGAGCCAACCTCCGGAGCCATTATATTAAGGTCAGCTCGTACAGATTCCGCCAACGGCTCAATCACTAGCGTAAATAATAATGGTGAGAGAGGGCATTCCTGATGAAAATCTCTGACAACGCGAAAGCTATCTGAACTTAAACTGTTGGTGATCACCGCTGCTTTGGGATCATTATATAATACTGTAACCCATTTAGTAAAGACCTCTCCAACACCAAAACGTTCCAGCATATAAACGAGATATGGCCATTCTACCCAATCGAATGCCTTCCCTGCCTCTATGGAGACAACTAATCCCGGTATCGCTTCCTGCTGGCAGGCTAGTACCATATTTAAAACTCTTCTAATGTTATTAGATGATCTGCGACCCTTTATAAACCCCATCTGGCCTTCTTTAATAATGAATGGCAAAACCCTCTCCAGTCTTAATGATAACACTTTTGAGAGAATTTAAAATCCACATTCAGCAAGGATGCAGGTCAAAATGAAGAGCAGTCATCTGGGGCCTTTTCCTAGATAAGAATGAGACAAATATTTGCTTCTCTCAGAGAAGGCGAGAGGCAGCCCTGACTATGTGAATAATTATACATATATATAAGTGACCCGACGAATTCCCCAATCAATTCTTTATAGAACTCAGCCTGGACTCCATCTGGTGCGGGCGCTGTGCCACTTTCGAGCTGCCTCACTGCCTCCTGTATTTCCTAGGTTGCGAGGGGGGCATTCAAGAACAACACCTGCTACCAGGTTAGGCCCGGGAGGGCAAGTTTTTTTTAAATAAAGACTCTATCTTCCTTGTTCTCTCCTCACAGCCCTGTGGCCTATACAATTCGAAATAGAACATTCTAAAGGTTGAATTGATCTTTTTACGATCACAATTCAGGGTACCAGCACTCTTTCTGAAGACGTAATGGCTTGGGGAGCCTTTTTCTTTCTGGCAAGGTATGCTAGATACCTGCCAGGCTTGTCGCCATATTCAAATAATCTCTGCATCACAAGTAATAGCTCCCTCTTTGCTTTTTGAGTAAGTGTGGGATTCAAAGTTGCTCTAAGGGCTGTGATCCACTGTAGTTTAGTAATGGAGGGTCTATCCACATACGCTGCCTCAGCCGTCTTCAGGCGAGCTTCGAGCAGACCCTGTTGTTCTCCCTTTTTGTCTTTTCTGGGTCACAGAATATGAGATAACCAAGCCTCATACATAGGCCTTACCAGTTTCCCACATCACCGAAGGCTTACTGGCCGTGTTGGAGTTGATATCCCAAAAGGTTTTAAATTCGTGCCAGAAATATTTTATGAACTTACTACCCTTCAATAGGAAAGGGTCCATACGCCAATGGCGGGAAGCTAGCTCATCATTACTAGTCTTAACCTCTATATATACTGCGGCATGGTCGGAAATAGTTATATTACCGACTTCACCAAACAATATTGAGTTCAAAAGTGTCGAGGGGACAGATGCATATCGATTCTGGTATGGCATTTGTGTGGATTAGAATAAAAAGTAAAGTCTTTACCCTCAGTGTGAACACCTCCACATATCTACCAGCCCCAACTCCCTACTCAGATCCGCCAACTGCCTAGGTCTCATAGATATGCCCGCAGAGATCTTAGATATTCTGTCCAGCCCTGGGTTGACCATACAATTACAATCTCTCCCTATAATTGTGTGGTGCACCCCGAGAGCCATCAACTTGGAGAACGCTTCCAACACAAACTTAAAAGGGTGCGCTGGGGGGCAATAGAGATTCAAAATCCCATATTCCTCTCCATATGTTATGGTTTTAATTATTGTATACCGTACAGACTCATCGTTTATTGGCTTAGCATTTGGAAGGGAAGATTCGTCTGGATAAGAATGGCTACTCCTCTACTTTTTGAGCTGAAAGATGAAAAGAACACCTGGCCAAATCCACCCTATTTCAGCCTCGAATTCTCCTTATCAAGTCAATGTGTCTCCTGTAGAAAGGCTGCAGGAAACCCTTTGTTTTTTATGACTTGATAATATCTTTTTCCTTTTGATTACTGAGTGGCTCTCCTTGACATTCCAGGTGCACCACCTAAACGAATGACTAGCCATGATCGCCCAAGCAAGCCCGAGACCCCCCAGGAGGGAGGACCCCACCCAAAAGACCTTGAATAAAAACCAAAAATGATTTACACATAAAACACTCTTTAAAACAGCGAAATCAAAACAGCTGAGAACTACTCCGAAAAACAAATTGCATAAAACATACTTAAAAGGAGACTTTCCCCCTTGTTCACAAGGGGCACTACCAGCTTCCAATAATCCCGCCATAGCATCTCCCAGCCAGAACCATGCCCTCGGCTCAGGCATTACAAAGTAGAGTAAATAAATTCCAATATCTTATGAGACAGACGTGAAAAGGGTGGGAGCTAACCCCTACCCCACCCCCACACGCCATCTTCGCCTCATCAAATGCCTTCCTCTTTC
>NW_025206306.1:10340-11440 GCF_004010195.1 Chiloscyllium plagiosum | reverse complement strand
TGTGTGTACTACTTATCAACTCTGTCTCAGTATCTGTCACAGGGCCGAATGAACAATGCTCAGAAGTGACCTACTCTGTTTCTGCATGTGACTCCACACGGAGAACACTGTGATTAGCAATGATTTATACTGTGTCTACATGCGACTTCAGACCTATTGCACTGTGGTTACGATTGAACTGCTCTGTCTCTACGTTTCAAAACAGTTCCAGATCACTGTGGTTACCAGTGACCTGCTGTGTATCTACACGTGACTTCAGTCCACAGCTCTGCAGTTACCACTTGACCACTCTGTTTCTGCATGTGACTCCAGACCCACAGCCCTGTGGATACTACAGAAGACTTTTAACTCTGTTGCCCAGGTTGGAGGGTTTGAACTTCACAGAGAGCCTGAGGAGGCTATTGTTTTTATTCTCTGGAGCTGAAGGGTGATCTTACACAAGTTTGCAAAATCATACAGGACATGGATATGATGCCATTCGCGCGGGAAGGGAAGTACAAAACTAGAGGGCGTTGTTTTGAAGGTTGGCAGATGAATGATTTAAAAGAGGTATAACAGGCAACGTTTTTCACGCAGAGGATGGTATGTACTGTCAGAGGAAGTGGTAAAGACTGCGACAATTACAATATTTAAGAGGTATCTGGATAGGTTCGTGAATAGGAATCTTGTGGACAGATATAGCCAAATGGGGTTAGATTAATTTAAGATATCTGATCAGCATGGTCTATTTGGACCAAATGTTTTGAATTCGTGCTGTAAATCTCTATGATTCTATGACTCCGGACCCACAGCATTCTGAGTAGCGCTGAAATATTCTGTCTCTACATCGGACCACAGAACGACACCACTGTGGTTTCTCCTGACCTGATCTTTCAGTACATGTGACTCCAGCCAACAACACTGTGCTTATCAATTCTCTGTGCTATCTGTAGATTTGACTCGACCCGATGCACCGTTGTTATAACTAATCCAGGACATAGTACTGCACACTACAGGAACGGGCCCATCGCCCCATAATGTTGTGCGAAACGTGACGCCAAACTGAACTAATTCGTTATGTCAACTATTGTTCCACATATCTCCATTCTTTGCATATTCAT